>NW_017306373.1:2278804-2286832 GCF_000935625.1 Nanorana parkeri
GAGGTTTGCAGGCATCACCAAAGATCCTATCTACATGGATTGGCTGTTAGAGCTCCTCTTATGTGGTTCTGCTGAGTCATCAGGTTCAGGGTTATAAAAGCGGGTGTTTGGAAGGGTAAAGTCAGTTCATTACTGACTTCAGTTGATTAACACTCTTTGATTCCTCCTGGATTTTGGCTTGCGTCGTTCTTACCCAAACATTATCTTATTCATTTCATTGTTGATTCAACACTTACACAGGTAAGATTTCTACATCAGTTTTCTATAATATCCTTTATATCTTTAGTGTTTTATAACCCTCCATGGTAAACAGTGTTTTAGTAAGGCTTCAGAAATATTAAGGCTGCACCAAAGTCACACAGCAACACACCAGGATAAGGAGACCTAAAACGTGACCATTATTTTTAACTAAGATCTGAGATTTGAAAATAAAAGTCACATGACTAAAATAATAATCCTTCTTCTTGTGTTAAAGATTTGAGAACTGAGTATATTGTATAACACATCATTTGACCTGCTATTTTTTTATTGGTTATCCCCCAAGTTAGATTATGTGTGTCTGAATTGCAAATATCTGTTCCCCACATTATACCATTATGGCTAATGTTACATGGTCCGCTCTTCCACTGCAACAAATGCAGAAGCAAACATATTGGTTGACATTTCATAAGCTTCTCGTTTATCTAAAAATCAATTTTTAAAAAAAATCACACTAATGATCTATTCATTTTCCTTTCACATGGTGTAAGGTAACATTAATGATCATGTCTATATTCTCTCCACAGAATGTATATACAACTCATAGTTGTGTTAGCGCTGCTGTTCGCTACTATTAGTAAATCAACGCTAGTTTCCTGCGTGTAGCAATGCTTAACAAAGGACATTCACTTTGTTAATCACATTACATGGAAGCAAAGGTGGTCATTATTTATACACGTACCCTGTTAAAATCCTCAGCCCATTCTATGCTAGAGTATTTTCCATTTATTTCCAAGTATTACATTTTCACTAATGTCAGTTATAATATGTGAAAGCGTTAAACATCCGCATAAACATGTGAGCATCCTATAAACTGCAGTAAATGGGAGGAAAATCGCTAATTTTGGAGAAGCCTGTGATCCTAGAGTCAATACAATTCATTCCATCCTCATGCTAATTAGCAAAACTCAAAAATGACAGCTTTATAATGATGTATTGGCAGTATAAAATGTAATTTCATGTTATGTTACTCTATTAGCACAGTTAACATCCATGGTATATTGTTCTTTAACGTTAATGTGTCTTCCCTCTCCTCACATCTTCAGTCATCTTGTTTCCTTATATTTCTCATGTGAGATTCAATTTTCTTTTCTTGTTGCAGCTTTATATTATTGTATAAAAATGTAACAAGCTGCATTATGATACCAGCATGATTTATGTGCTCGGAGGTTATGCTGGACAATAATTTGCTTTAGATGGAGCAACAAGAAACAAAAGAGAACGGACACAAACAGTGTGAAAAGAATGGTTATAAAGAGCAGCGATTTACATGAAACATAATTTCTGATAAAAAAAAGGAGAGAGAGTGAGTGAGAAAGTGAGAGAGTGAGTGTGAGAGAGAGAGTGTGTGTGTGAGAGAGCGAGAGCGCGAGAGAGAAAGAGAGAGACTTCTTTTTAGGGCTTTCTTGCCAACTTTCATTTATAGAAAGTTCTCAAAACACAATGCAATTGCCTTTGTGGGGATTATTCAAGAGCTTTCTTCATAAAAGAAAATACTTTAAGCAGGGGCATCCCGAGGTCGGGTGTCGTCATTGCGCATGTGCGGCCATCTGATTGACGCCTGCCGGCGGCTATCTTGGTGATGGATGCCGGCAGAGAGAGGAGGGGACACTCAACCGGTGGGATGAGGTACTCCTCTCTCCTGACACTGTCGGGCTCTCGACGAGTGCCCGACTTTTTAGAGGGGGTGATGTCACCTGCAATGGTGTCACCCGGGTGCGGGCCGCAACCTCCTTGTGACGCCACTGACTTTGAGCCTTCTGGATTTGCTATTGCAGGGCCACTACTCTGGCCTCAGTCCCCAGGCCCTTGTCTGTTTTTCCTCCAGACAGTACTTAAACACAACGCAATGCACACATGCACCATGTCTGGCTGCTCTCAGCTGCAGATGGCGCCCACTGTAACTGCTGGGTGGAGCCCACCTGAATACCAGTGATACCAGTGATAAAGCCCAGGAAAAGGAACTATACACACTTTGCACTTAGTAAATAAAATAAGTCACCAGCACTCAATATTGTGCAAGAAGCATGTCGCCCTGAGGAACGGACCCTGCGTGGCCCTAAAACGTTGGCTGTATGACGCATTTAATGGGTCAATAAAAGTGCTTATGCTTCTTTTACAATATTGAGTGCTGGTGTATGGCTTCACATGTTTGGCATCTATTTAACCGACGTGACCCCAAAATATATTTTATCAAAAAATTGGGTGATAATAAATGTTTCATAACATAACATAGAAAAAACATATTTTTTTCAACATTTTCTGTACTTTTTTCTTTATGTAGTAAAAAATAAAAAAAACTCAGTGTTGAATAAATACCACAAAAAGAAAGCACTTTGTGTCCCCAAAAAATGGTTTAAATTAATTTCAATACATGACTGAATAAACGTCAAAGTACTGCTGCACTGAATACTGAAAAAGGCCAGGACAGGAAGGGGGCTGACTTGTCAGACTTCCATTCCTATCGCTTGAGGTCACAGATGTTGCAGCAGATGCAGATGGAGATTCTTGTGTAGTAGGTGAAGAGAGGTGGAAAGGAAGAGGAGTGCATGACTTTTGCTGCTGACTACTGTCATGTGCTGCTGCCACCAAGCTGTGTGTACACAAAAGACTAGTACATTTACCACATTTTATACTCCGCAGGAAGGAGCTGCAAACCACTATGGTGCTGCCGGCAGAAAATGTGTTAAAAAGAGGATTAGACTGCTCAGCTATTTGGAGCAGCCCTGAAGATAGCAGTGGCCTATCGTTTGGGGCAGTGCCATCCAGTAGAATAGGACAATCTCTGGCACCAAGGTATAGTCAGCCACCTCTTCATTACCAACCTCATCACTTGAGCCCACTTGGCAATAAGCTGCAGCTGCAAGAACATTAATGGCAACTGCTTTTCCCTGCCTGTTGTCCGCTCCCTCTATACTCTCTTCCTCCACAGCCGATAACAAGAATTCTTAAGCATCCTCCTGCATCAAGTTTCTGATGGAGTGCTGAAATAATGCAATTGACTCCATGCCAAATTGTGTGGCAACAGCGGGATTAACTGTAAAGGGCACATTTGCCACTGCTGATGAAACTGTACTGCTTTGCCTACAGGAGGAGGAGGATGAGGAAGGCTTGGTTATCCACTCCATTAGCTCCTCCACATGCTCTACTGTTATAGCATCACCACTGCCAGAAAGAAAGGCAGAGGTGTGTTCTGCTTCTCAAATGGTGCAGCCCAACCACCACTTTGTCATGCTGATTCACCACTTGCTTGCCCTCTACTACCTCTTTGCATGTGTGTGAAGAACCTCTGCCTCTTTCCAGACATGATGAATACATGATGATATTGCCTAAATTTATTAGCAGCTATGGCAGTAGAGGGATGGAGGATGTGGTGCTCTGGTGCACTAAAGTGTACCACACTGGTATGGGGGGATGTGCTGCAAACACAAGGGGGCTTTGCTTGTTTCAGTAAGAAATTTATAATGATGACCAAAAAAAAAAAAAACCTAGCAAAATATATTTGAATAAGTAATGGCTTCCTCACAAAGAAGAACCCTAAAACACTAAACTCCAAACCCTATATTTTTGAAAACGTTTTTTAAAACCAAACTAAATGTATCAAAGAAATATGAAAATGGGAAATACAAGAACAAAATGAAACCCCAAGAGAATGGCACAGGGAGTTCAGCAGCTAAACAGCAATTGACGTTTTACTGACATGCACAAAATAGGTAATTGTAAAAAGTAATGTTGGGTCTATGCATTGTGAACACAGAGGTGAGTACAACATATAAATATACAATGTACGGAGAGGCGTGTCCAAGATGGCGACCGGAGCACACGTGTAGTGACTGTGCTCCGCCACCTATTCTATAATCCTGACTCTTTAAACCCTGTTGAGCGCTTGGGTGGACGGTAGACTAAGACCGGACGGATCCCTGATCCAAGGGGTATGTCTCGGGGGCGCCGGAAGTCATCTACGGGACGCCCTACCACTCCTACGCCTCTGCCGGCCCGCGGACTGAAGCAGCCTCGTGGTAGGATGGCGGCCCAGCCGGAGGCCCCAGAGGAGGCCATGTCTGGTCTGGCCCAATTTACAGCGGTGACGGCCGCGATCTCGGGCTGCCAGACTGCGCTAACGGCCAAGATCAATCACCTGCAGTCGGATGTGGGCCTCCTCAGACGGGATTTGGACGGATTCCGGGATCGGATGACGGCGGCGGAAGGTAGAGTGAGTGAGGTGGAGGATGTGGTCGGGGCCCATACCGCGACTTTGCGCATCCTGCAGACCAAAGTCAAGGCCTTGGAATCCCGGGCAGTCGATGCCGAGAACCGGAACCGGCGGAGTAACCCCTGAATACTGGGGTTGCCGGAGGTACTTAGCCTGAAGAAAGCCTGGGTAGGCCATTACTACCATTCCAGTGGTGTTCGACCTCCTTGACCTCAAGCTAGATCCGGGGGGTCATTATGTAGTGATGCATGCAAAAATTCTACATAGGGAAATGGTGGTGGTGGGCCTATACATCCCCCCCCCCCCCCCCGGCCTCGGTCCGCATTTTGAACAAATTGCTGTCTCTGATAGCTAGTTTTGCCACGGAGGATGTATTCATATTGGGGGACTTCAATATGGTGCCCTCTCCTGCCGTGGATCGGATGGGGGGTGGGACGATTGCCACTTCGGAGTTGTCCCGATGGGCGGACGCAGGCTCCCTGGTGGATGCCTGGCATTGGTGGCATCCGGAGACTGGGGACTACACTTGCCATTCGGCATCGCATAGGTCTTTCTCGCGCATTGACCTGTGCTATGTTACACCCACAGTCCTCCCGAAGCTCCGAGATGTCTACATTCTGCCCAGGGGAATCTCGGACCATGCCCCTTTGAGGCTGAGCGTGGCTGTCTCCTCAGTCCCCTCTGATCGCCTGTGGCGCCTATCTCGATTCTGGATTTTGGATGAGAGAGTGGGGCCTCATATCGATGCGGCCATTGCTGACTTTTGGAGTCTTTATAATTTCAAAGTCCCGGGTTCAGTGTGATTCCATAACACCCGTCACTTAGTTGTGACTGGAGAGGGGAGACATGTGAGATATATTACCATCAATATGTCGTTGTACTCACTGTTGGTTGTCTCGACCCTGTCGTATCCACTCTGGTCTTGGGGAAGCTTATCCCTAGGATTTTAATTGTAGGCACGGTGCACCGTGATTTTAAAGTGCTCCAGTGTTCGACACAGTGGTGTTTGGCTCCACGTCTAACAGCCGGTGTTTTTCTCCTCTTGTGGATGTGGTGGATCTATTGCATGATCCCTTCACATGGAGGTTGTCTTGTGTGTAGGGTCACACAGCTGCTCAATCAAGCACACTTCAGCCTATTGAAAATGATATATCCAACAGTACAGTGATACTTCAAAGAAATCCTAATTACCTGAGTTTATGTTTACTACGGGGACACTGCAATACTGTTATCGAAGGATACATTGTTTCTGAAATCCTTAAATGGACACAGATCCGAAAAGGATATTATCCATAAATTGATTTCTTTCGTGATACAGGATATCCCCTCATTTACAGGAATACAATTGTGGCCATTATCGAAGATCATTTACAAGTTACTAGGGATCAATATCACAAACGAAGAATCCCCTCGAGGATAATTAGGAGGTTTACATTGTCAATATATGTGTGGGGCCCATGGGTTTGTATGAGTGTATGCATGAGTGTCACAACGTTGTTTTTTAAATTTTGAATCCTGAGAAGCACCTCAATGTTCCTTGGCATCCTGGTTACTATAATAAATTTTGTACTATTTTCATTGATATAACTGGTCTCGATTTATTTTTATGAACCGCTACTCCCAGTCACTCCTTACCTGGGAGACCTTTTTGCTTTTTTCATATGTCTATTTGATTCAATAAATCTTGATGACCAAGTCCATTTTAATTGAATAGGAATATACACATAGGTTTTGTTCTCCAGGAATACCGCTCCCCCTTTTTCTGGTTGCAGTCCTCCATAAGTTTGGTTTTGGGGAACGCTTTGACGCCTGGATTCGGCTGCTCTATTCCTCCCCCACTGCTAGAGTACGAATTAACGATCTATTGTCAGCTCCGTTTGGCCTGGGTCGGGGTACGAGACAGGGATGCCCCCTCTCGCCTGGACTCTTCGCACTGGCGATGGAACCTATGGTTATCCGGCTTCGTGCCTCGGCCCAGGTGGGGGGACTTCCAGTGGGGAGCTTGATGGAGAAACTTTCCCTTTATGCTGACGATGCGATCCTCTACCTGGGTGATGTGGGGCCCTCCTTGACAGCGGCTTTGGGGATATTGGATACATTCGGAGCCTTTTCAGGTCTCCGGGGGAACTGGGGGAAGTCCCTGCTATTTCCGCTGGGCGCCTTCCCCCTTCAGCTGGATCCGGGCTTGCCCCTTACGCAGGTCTCTGAGTTTCGATACCTGGGTGTGGTGGTGACTTCGGATCCGGCCCAATTCCTAGAAAATTATTTATACCCCATACTCAGACATTTGCGGACGAAATGTTTGGCTTGGAAAACACTCCCTTTGACACCGGTGGGCCGAATTAATCTGATAAAAATGGTATTTCTCCCTAAATTCCTATACTGCTTCTGCAACACCCGCGTCCTGATCCCTAACTCCTTCTTCCAGACCATGGAAGGTGTTATTTGTAATTTTGTCTGGGTGGGAAAAACCCCTCGGGTGTCCAGGGGGGTCCTCCGACTCCCTTTGTCTGAGGGGGGGCTGGGACTACCCTGTTTTAAGACTTACTATTGGGCGTCGGTCCTGGTGACTGCCAGCTGGTGGTTTGCAAGGGATCAGGACAACCCAGCGGTGACCCTAGAAGCGGCACTGATAGGCTCTTATGCAGGGCTGAGTAACCTGGTATATAGAGGTCCGAAGGCAATCGGGACGGTCACGGGGCCTATGCATACTGTCCTGGGGGTGTGGGATAGGATGAGGAGGGGATGGGCGCCGGAGGGCACTATCTCCCCTGATACACCTCTTTGGGGCAATCCGTGATTAGCACATGCGCTCTATGTCCCTGAACCCCAGCTTTGGGCCAGGCGTGGGATAACAGTGATTAAGCACATTATGCCAGGGGGCGAGTTGTTGGGTTTTGACGCACTTCGAGCCACGTATTCCTTGCCTTGGACTATGAGGTTCCGATACTTGCAGTTACAACATGCATCTAGACTGGCCAAAATATACCCCACTGCCGACGCAAAGTGTGCTCGTTGTGGGGGAGAGGAGGGTACCTTTCTTCATATGGTGTGGTCATGTAACAAGCTCCGACCCTATTGGGAGTCGGTGGTATCTACAATCAGTGCGGTGTCTGGGCATCAGATGAAGGTGGACCCACTGATATTCCTACTGGGGTGTGGAGAGACCCTATGAGCTCCTAAGGCTACAAAGCTCCTTATATTCTATGTAGCGTTCTATGCCCGCAGAGAAATAATCCTGAGATGGAAGCTGGTCTCTCCCCCTACGGTGGGACAGTGGTTGAGCACGATTGATAGGATGCTCCCGCTCTACAGAATATCATATATGAGTCGTAACTGTGTCCGTAAATTCAATCAGATCTGGGGGGACTGGGTGGCGGCCAGGGGACTTACCTTGGAGGGCCCGGGTGGAGAGACCCTGATCCCACCTGCATCTCCTGAGCAGTGATCCGCAGGGGATGGATGGAGGTCACCGGAGAATTGGGGGAGGACGAGGGAAGATGCTGAATTAAGCTGCGTTTCTATGAACACCCCCCTATCCTTGGCTTACCGTTCCT
>NW_017306373.1:2286919-2297062 GCF_000935625.1 Nanorana parkeri
CTCCCCCTGCTCTCTTCTCTCTTCTTTTCTCCCTCCGTCACCTCTTTCCCTCCTTCGCTGGACTACTCCCCTCCCTCTCTTTTCTCCCCTTTCCCGGTTCCTCGCCCCACCCCTATGAGGGTTTGACATTAGTAGTATAGCTGAACCTGGTATAGGGTTTGGTGGTGCTGCAGGCACAGGGTACTAAGGATCCACAAGAGAACTTGCTTTGAAGTATTTGTCTGGTTGTAACTGTATTTTTCTTAGATTTTTCCTTATTGTATTGTACTGTGTTGACTGCTGAAATACTGTGTTGGAAATGTCGATAAGTAGATGTCACTGTGTTATATGTGTTTGTTTTTTATGTATAAAAACCAATAAAAAAATGTTTTACCTGTTAAAAAAAAAAATATATACAATATACATTTCACAGTCATAGATCACAAAACAACACAGTGAACACATGGGGGGGTACACACTACCACAATGCAATTCGCTGTAATAACCAAGCACAATATATCACTTTAAAGTATTGTATATAGTACAGGTTAGCAGCACTGAATAACAGCAAAAAAACTAGTAATAATCATCAGCTGGCATGAATATGTGCAGTTTGGGATAGAGGATTGTCCCTGGATGCATCCAGGGCCGGCCATAGGCCTTTAGGCGCCCTGTGCGGCCGCACTGCTCGCACACCCCTAAGGCCGGCCCTGGATGCATCTATCCTGCATCCTATGACAATCATCTATCCAAAACTGCATGTAATTATTCCATATGCAGACTGCTGCTGATAGATGCGGTCGCTGTCACCCTGTCATTAAGATGAATGGGCACAGCATCTGCATCTAAACAAATCTGTAAGTTCTTGCCACAGGGATCCCAAAACGCAGCAAAGTCGCTTTGTTAATGGGGCTTACACTGTGTTTAGACTAATATTGTGTTCAGTCTTATGCAGCAGCATAGTGATTGTGTTCATTATGGCATATACTGAGTATGTTTCATCTTTACAGAACTTCTGCCTAATTTTAAAGTATGAACTAACTATAGATGATTGGTAAACAATTAAGGCACCACCCCCCTTGCAAATTGAAAAATTACATACAGTACTTTATTATATAGTAATATTTGGCATCAATAGAAAAACATAATTGGCCATATTGCTTAACATATCCATCATTAAAAAACATTCAAATATGCCCTCCTGGGTCCATGTTTAATTCATCAACATCAGTAGTGTAATTACAATGGCCAATTTTATTTCTACACACTTCACAATAAGCTTCCTCAGGACAAGAGGCACTCCATGGTATTAAATAGATAACATTAAGTATACATATATTAATGTAACTACCCTGGGTATGCAGCAACCACTAAATATATGTCCGTAAAATCGAGTAAGTTGCAATATAAGATTGAAATAATGTACCTTGAAATATCATAATTAAGTTTACATTGATATACAAACAAACATTTATGCTATGAACTGACTTGAATGGGGAAATGCAGGCCAAAAATGCAGCATGCAATAAATTTTTTTTTTTACAATGGTTTTTGTTGGAAAGTATAGAAAGATGCCTGACAACAAGCCCAGTGTAAATCAACCAAACTTTGGAGATCACCACTGGTGACTAACTCTATAATAATATACATATAAGAATTACCGTACATTAAAAATGTCCTTAATGTCAGCATATCTAACAATTTATATAATCATGTCAACAAAATGGTCCCCACCTTTCAAACCCCACATACATGAAGAATCTTGTATAACCCTAAATATATAACCATATAGGCAACCATATAATAATGTAGCTTTATTTCTCACAGAGCACTCATTTAAAAACATGTATCATATTGCACAGGGTCTTATGTATTATTAATACATTAACTTTGAATAATCCAAATTAGACTGTATACTTATACACTGTTAAACACAATGAAGCACACTGTTCCTGACTACTGTAATTAACAGACTCTAAACAGATTTTACTAGCAGGATATACAGGGGAGAACGAATTTATCAGCATTATATTGTCTTCAGGCACGAGAGCACTCACACTGTCCCAGAACTGGTTTGGAAAACTCTATATTCTGCCGTCACAAATAGTAAATCGGTAACCGTCAGAAAAGCAGTTTGCCCAAAAATGTCTAGACTCCTTAGGGACTGTCTCTTCGTACTAGTGCTTTATAGTTTTCTTGCAGAAAAGAAACAGTTTATTGTAATTGAATCCTCGGCTGTGTTCTTTTCAAGAAAATGTCACAACTGATACACCGCAGGTGACTAGAATGTTGGAAATGGAATCTTTGCTCTCCAGCAAAAAAAAAAGTTTTATACAGTGATGAGAAAAGTAAAGAACGTGGAATTAAGGATCGGTTCTTTAATATTAGAAAGTTAAAGGAATCTGCATCTTGTTTGTGGTGGAAAAAATGTATTTACAGAAGTATAATGAACATGATTTTTGTCCACAAGGACTCCTCATACAGGTATTTCCAAACATAAGAGATGTCTCCTTGGAGTTTAAACAAAAATGGGAGGAAAAGTTTGACATTTGTAATAAGAACATGATGTCACTACTATGTGAATATTATGGCACTGAGTTACCAAAGGTCAACATACTGTTCCAGGAAACACGGGTTACTTTAGAAACAATGAAACACTTTCAATGTTCTAAACAATTGAATAAGGATCTGAGTATTTATGTGGAGTAATTTAACAGGGACCTCAACAAAATGAAGGATAATATATTTGAAAGAGATAGGTTGGCTTTTACAATTGGGAAACATAGGTGGGAGAAAATGAACTATCCCTGTAGGGATTGGAGGAAGACAAAGAAAAAAACAGGGGACTGGTCAAAAGATTTGTTCTGTATATTCTGTTATCAAAATCTGTTTAGAATCAGTTTATTAGTCATGTACTTGCTACAAGCAACAGGCGTTTTGCTACAGGTGACATGACGCTCAGATGTGAACAGTACCATTGAAATTAATGGGGGGGGAGAGGGTTGGGGTGATTTTTTATGAGCGGAAAATGCACTACAAAACGCTCAGTGTGAATGAGAGCCAACCCCTCCTCATTTCACTCCCCCACCTCACCTCCATCCCTCCTCCTCATCTTCATAACCCCTCCTCATCCCCCCGTCCTCATCTCCATTACCCCTCTTTGAGCATAGGCAGAGAGCTCAGGAAGCTGTGAGCTCAGAAGATTTCTGGTGAAAAAAAAACAACAGGTAGTTTTTGCACTTATTTACTGGATATAACCAAACACTTTCACTAATATATTTAAGAGACCAAAAGGGAGAAAATAGGTTGAAACAAGACCCCTTTTTGCTGGGGTTACATACATTTTAATATACTCAAAACTAAATACAACTTGTCCAATCAATGTGTTTCTGTCACAATCAGTTTTATGCATGCATATCTTACACCAATCTCTTCAATACAATTACTAAGCAATTCAAGTCAAATACAATATAAGTTGCAATTGCCCCCTCCATCACCTGTCTAAAATATTGTGAGCAGCTAGCATCATACACACCATCTCCCCTCCATCACTGTATGTCCCCATATGCCACCCTCTGCACATTTGTTCCTATATGTACTGAAAGAACTTTGTGGGACTGTATGCAGGCTTGTGCATACATACTGTTTTCACAGAAAGCTAACACATAACCATTAAAGCAAAATTATGGGTGAGTGAAAAACACACTGAAGCTGTCACAGGTCGGCTCTATTGATCAGGAAGTCAACGAACACATACCGACGATCGTTGACTTCCCGATCCTCTCCCTGCAGAGAGTGGTGACTGTCAGTCCCCCCTAGTGATGACTAGAGGAACAAACAAGGGAGGGGGCGGGCACCGCTGGCTCTGCCTCTAGAGAGGCTGACGATGAGCCAGCAGGGTGGATCTCGACAGTATTGTCGGGATCCGTCCCAGCTGTGGCATGGCTCTGCATACTCATATAGGGGGTAATAGACATAGCTATGTACTAAGTTTTGGGTCACTGGAGGACATTAGTATATGTCCTCCTGTGACCCTGAGGAGAACTATGGCCAGAAAAAGTTAATCCATATTTCTCTTTTAAACGAATGTAAACAGCTGTCAGAGGTGGGCCCTGTGGTCACGGTCTCATTTTCACCTTCTGAACCCCCATTATTACACCCTGAGGGCCTGTTCACACGACGTCCGTTTTGTGAGCTGACCGGATCCGTATGCTGCTGCACTCAAAATGCATCCCAATGTATCTCTATGTGTTTTATGGGCTACAGTTCTCACGTGCGCAGTCCGTTCAGCTTACAACAGAAAAAATACTGCATGTCACATTTTGTCCGGTCCGGAAACGCACGAACGCGCACTAAACGTAAACGGAACGGAAACGCAACGCAATGCAGCTAAGGAAATTTTTTTTTTTAATTCTTGCTCCACTTATTATGATGTTATCAACGATAGACAGACAGGTTGGGGTAGAGGTAACGACATGAACTGCAAACATTTGGAACATGCCCATTACCTTGCCATGGACATACGAGTAAAGGGAAAACAATTATCCGGGTGACCTCGCAAATCCTCATACAAACTCCAGAACTGACCCTTGGAGTCCCGGAGCCTCAAGATTGGGTTTACCCAATAACGACGTCTCCTGCGGGCTCGTTCTCTGCAGATTGCTGTAGCCAGCACCATCAACATGCCTGCAAATATGTGATACATGTCTGATCACCAGCTTTACATACACAAAGGGAAGTAGATACCCTGAGGCTCTGTTCTGGCAGACAGTTAATCCGACAGTAATGACTACTGTTAAACTCCCCCAAATACCAGAGGCATGTTCAGTTGCTCAGCCGCTGCAAAAGCTGAGTTAGAAAACCCCTGCTGAACGCTGTGCTGCAAGTCAGCACTTAGCACTGCTAACTTAGCACTCACAGCAGAAGTGAATGTGGATGCAGAGCGCTGAGTGTGACGGAGAAGGTGGGGACAGAGCACCAGTGGCCATTTTAACAATGGGCACACCTGCCAGCTCTGGAGAAAGGTGCTTTAACCAAGATGGAGGAAATCAATTCAGTGTGTGAACCCACAATTTAATGTTTTGTTAGACAAGCACACCAAATATTTGTTGGAAAATTGTATTTATTAGTCAAAACTATTATCTTCCATTTTGCTCAGCACGGTGCAGCCGAAGTGTCAGTGGCATTTTTACACTGAACCGCAGTTAACTCTGTGACAGCTTGACAGCTGTATGTCCCGGCCATGTGCGAGGATCAGAGGCAGGGCTTGAAAAATCCTGACAAGCAGCTTCCCGACCGGCCGTTGTACTTACACGGCCGGCCGGGAGCTTTACATACAAGCTATCCGGCATCTCTAGAGACTTCCGATCGCTTGTATTAGCCGCCGCTGTCACTGCCGGCACGGCTCTGTGACAGGAGATCAAAGGGAGATCAGTATACGGTCTCATTTGATCTTCTCTCAGTCCCCGAATGCAGGAAGTGATGCAGTACCTGCCCTCTGCTGATGGACCTGATAGGGAACTGTAGCAGAGGTCGGGTACAATGCTAGTTTACTATTGGCTATTGCAATTTGAAATAGCCAATAGTAATGTCCCAATGCTTTTCAATGGGAATTTTTTTTTTTTCTATTCTGACATCGCGTGTCAGAATAAAGAAAAAAAGACACAGCCCTGTTTCTCTCCTTGGCGGCCGGGAGCAGGAGACTCCCATGGCGCCAGGGAGAGTTAGCTGTTTGGAGATCAGTGTCCCTGGTTAGCAGGTAACCAGGGATGCTGATCTCTCTAAAAGTGGCCGGAGCCAGCCGTAAGATCACGGCTGGCTCCGCCCAGCTGTCAGAAGCAGGCTGTCGGCCGGCCGATGCCGATGCATATGCGTTTTGCTCGCCTGAGCCGCTCGGCCACGATCGGGAGCTGTACGGGCTATTGTGAACAGCCCGTAAAGCACCCCTTCGGTTCTACTGAACCGAAGGGGTCCTGGGGCCAAAGCTAGCCGAAGGATCGGCCGAAGCTACGGCCAGATCCTTCGGCAGTGTCCATTCACTTGATTCCTACTAAGTTCATCTGCCTTAACGCTGCCCTAAAAACAAAGGCACTCATCTGCACTTAAGCTAATTCATAGCGTACTTGGATAGCTTTAAGCAATAGCAAGTAAGCTCAATATATAGTAAAATAAAAGATTTATTTAATGTTGTGTTTCATTTTACCAAAAGGAACAAGATCCTAATAGTATTGTGCATCTGCGACTCCATGCTGTAGCTTTCAGCTATAGACTAGTGTTTCTTGCAGCTCTCACCACAAGCCGATGTTTGCCTTTTTAGTTAATTGAAATTGGAGTGAAGTAATTAAAATGTCTTAATCTATTTATTTATTTCTTTATAATTGCCTTACAGCTATTACACAAAGCCCGCAACCTTCATTTTTCCACGGGTTAGACTTAAACAGGATTTACTGGATATGTCACAAAGACCTAGGATGACGTGGGAAAAAATATTCACAGTTTAGTCTGATACAGCAGACAGCATCAAAGGCCATGTCCCAGTAATATTCTTCTTAACAGCTTTCAATGAATGTTCAAAGCCCTCATTTCAAAGTAGACCAAGCGGTGTTAATGTGTATCTTAATTAACACATTAAACTACATAAGACATGAATGGTAAGCAAAGCATAACAGAAAAAATATCTGGAAATGAGAACCCAGTTATATTACAGTTGTTAAAGATTCATTTAAATGTAAATAACTCTGATGCACAAAGTGCACACTTAGGCCAATAGTGGAATAAGAAAATAGTCGCTTATTACAAAATGTAGCTTTCATAAGTTGTCAGCTGATTTTTAGACATGTGTGATTCGTTTCTTTCTGAATCGAAATTTCAGAAATTTGTGGATTCGGTGCATCCGAATTTCCGAAATGTACCATGTCCAAATTCATCCGAAAGCATCCGAATCCGAAATTCCGGATCCGAAATTCGTATTCTAAATTTCGGATTTAGTACGAATTTCTTCCTAATGGAAACTAAATTAGAAATTTACGATAAAAGCATGTGAAGATAAAAACAAAACATTACTTCATGTTCCTGTGCATGCACTGTCAACGTTTAAACGGATAAAAAAAATTAAGAAAAGGATTTTAATGTTTTTTTTTAATAGTGAAGACTAGAGCACAGCAACCAGAAATGTCAACTGTGCCAATTCTGCTACGTACGTACGTACGAACATTCATCCGTTCGCGCAAAACCCCAAATTTCAGAAATTCGTCCGAATTACGAATCCGATCCAAATTACGAATCCGATCCGAATCCAAAACCCAAAACGAAACACATACAGGATCTGATTTCGAAAATACGAAATAAACGAAATCCGAAACAAAACAAAACAATTTTTTTGCGGCTGCACATGTCTACTGATTTTGGAATGGTAGGCAATTTTTAGTTGTTTTTTGTAGAATTTCACTGCCCAATTGCTGTTTGGATAGAAAGGTTAGGTATAATAAAATAATCTTCCTTAAAGTGTATAAAAGATAATTGTTTAGTCCAGTTAAGTATTCATTACAGTTATTAATTATATTTTAAATATAATAAAGATGGAAACAGCAGATAGATTTTGTAAGATACTTACCAAGAAACCAGCACGGGTTTATGCAGCCGCGCATACTGTACCACATGGCCCTGTTTACAAGATTATGGGCAAACATGCATTGGCCAGCAGGTGCACACTTGCTTGTGTTCATATAAGCAGATGTGTGCATGGACATGTGTGCAACGGAAATCCTGTGCACAAACATTAGTGGTTGTGTGGACATACTGTCATGGGCTTGCACATTGGTATGCTCTTGGGCACCAGATGGCATAAAAAAATCATTGTGAGCCCCGAGCTAGTTATTTCTGGTCTTCCTGTGTCCCTGCATCCTGAACCTGTGATTTTGCTGACCTTTGTATGACCCCGCTTGTGACCTTGACTCTGCTTGCACCTACTGACTTGGCACCCTGTCTTCATAGCTGATTCTCTTGTGTATGACCCCGGCCTGTGACCTTGATTCTAAATTGATTATCTACTTAGCTCCATCTGGATTCTGGTGCCTTGACACCATGCTGATATCACCGGTGCCAATTCCTGCTTCCAGCTGTATGTTGCTGCTCTGGTCTACTGTCTGGTTCCTGCTACTCCAGTCTTCGGGTCATTGCACTTAAGCTCCAGTACAGAAATCACTCAGCTTGCTACATCAGCACAATTGGTGCAAGGGTAGCCATCTGTTCAATTCGGTCTACATCCAATTACATGACAGATGATCAGTGTGGAGATGTTCTATTATTGTCCAGTCATTAAGCTAGTGGAGGGTTGCTCAGAGGCGTTAGAGGAGATGAGTGAAGTTAACCAATATGGCAGGGGTACTGGATCATAAGATTCATTAAGGAAAATTACAAATCCTTGGTAAGGTGAGGCAGTTTTCCTATTTGTATTTCAGCCGCTTATTTATTTTCCTGTAAAGGCTGAGTTTGGCTCTTTACTAGGGCTGGTATGGTAATGATTACAATTTTCGTGTTCGATTAATCGACATTTTTTTAAATCGATTAATTTCGAGTAATTCTAATGCACATACAGATCCAACTACATTGGCCTATACACATACAGCACAGCAATGAAGTAATAAAATGAACTAGGATCACACCAATCCAGCACGTTATTAATCTCACGTGCCCCACTCAATATGGCCGCCGCTTGAGTGGGGCAACTCAGAATAATAACGTGCTGGATTAGTGTGATCCTAGTTCATTTTATTACTTCATTGCTGTGCTGTAGGTGTATAGGCCAATTCCTTGGCTGGTGCTCATGCAGAAAGATTTTTTAAAAATGTAATCGATCAAAAAGATGAACGATTAATCGAGAAATTAATCGTTAATTTGCACAGCCCTACTCTTTACCCTTATACCTTACCAGGCCATTCTGTTGTTCAATGAGCAATCAGTTAATCGCATTTAAGGACTAATAGGGGAAAGGGAAGGCAGAAAGAATTGTGGCCTTTTTAAGTTAAGTCAAAATGTATATATAATTTCAGCTGCCTAAATTTCTGGATTTTCTGATGGTATTGACATGTAGTTTTCACTGCGGGTAACCTTTAATTTTTCATTGTATGCTCAGTTTGAATTGCTTAAATTTGAAAGAGGTTTAGGTTTAATAACATTTAAAAGACATGCTTTATAACAGTGATCTACCGATGATTTTATATATATACACTGAGTGGCCAGATTATTATGACCACCCCATCAGTACTTCGATGGGCCATCTTTTGCCTTCAGTACTGCGGCGATTGTTCTTGGCATTGACTCCACAAGATGTTGAAAGGTGATGCGAGGAATCTGACACCATGCCTGATGAATAGCACTGTCCAGTTCTGTGAGATTTGATGGTTGTGGAACCAGCTGCCTGATGGCTCTTTCAGCTTCGTCCCCACAAATGCTCAATTGGATTGAGATCTGGCGATTGTGGGGGCCACCTAAGCAAGGTAAAGTCTCCCTCATGTTCTTGAAACCACCCCTGCACAATACGTTCACCGTGGCATGGCGCATTGTCTTGTTGGAAGAAGCCATCTCCATTGGGATACGCCATCAACATGATAGGATGAACTTGATCAGCAACGATACTTTGGTATGTTGTGCTATACAGACGTTGTTCCACACAAATTAAAGGGCCCAAATCATGCCAGGAAAACATGCCCCAAACCATAACACTGCCCCCACCAGCTTGAAGGGTTGTACTCATGCATGTGGGGTGCATGCTTTCATGCTGTTCCCGCCAAATTCTCACTCTGCCATCTGCATGATGCAACTGGAAACGTGATTCATCGGATCACATGACTTTTTTCCAATGCTCGACTGTCCAATCCTTGTGTTCCTGTGCGAATTGGAGACGTTTTATCTTGTTAACTGCAGGCAGCAAAGGTGTTGGAACAAGCCTTTGGCTTCCATATCACATACGATGCAGTGTACAGCGAACAGTGCGTTCAGAGATCATTTGAGAGGATCCCTGATTAAGATCTGCAGTAATGTTATGCGCTGTTGCCCTTCTGTTGTCTTGTACCAGTCTTGCCACTCTCCGTTCTGCCCTAACATTGACTAGTCGCTGATGGCCACAATTCGCACGTTCAGACCCAGATTTACTGCTGACAGTCC
>NW_017306373.1:2297202-2316578 GCF_000935625.1 Nanorana parkeri
TATATATATATATATACATAAAGAGAGAGAGTGAAATGGACAAAAAATAATTAGAGAATTAAACGTGGTTTTTATTATTAAAAGCAATTGTATTTAAAAAAAATTAGATATAATGACAAAGAGGGTCATTTATCAAAACTGAAGCAGACAAAATCTAGAGCAGCTGTGCATGGCAACCGATCATCATCTCTCTTTCATCTTCAAATCTTAACTCAACAAACTGAAGAGAGAAGCTGATTGGTTTTCCCGGGCAACTGCTCCAGATTTTGTCAGCTCCAGTTTTGATGAATTCCTCTCAAAATGTATTAAACATGTTTACAATCTGTAACACTATAATCCAAAAGCTGAATTATGCAAGGGCAAGGGAATCCAGGAATAGTAGCACAGTCAAAACAATATTTCAGTGTAGAACCAAATTTTCTATACATTGTTTATATAATAATACTAATGTACTTTTAGTCAATACTCAATAGCTGTGTCTTTATGCCTTTTTAAATGTAATTTTCTTGGATAAGATTCTAATGGCTGCAACTTTTCAAAGATTTTAGGATCTTGATTCAGAACTTTAATGGCAGTTTTGTTGGGTTTTTTTATTAATATGGTCAGGACTAAAAAAGTAAAATAATATTTTTGTAGAGGTGCACCGAAATAAAAATTTCAAAACGAAACCGAAATAAAAAAATGTCAGGCCGAAACCAAAACCGAAAATGTTTTTTATTTTAACTTTTTCAAATTGTTTTATATTATATTTGTATTTATTTTTTATAAACTTTTTATTTTTTTATATTTATTTGTATTTATTTATTCATTTTTAATTCAATTTTTATTTTTTACTTTACTTTTAGGGGCTTTGGGGAAGTATTATGGGTCTAAACAGACCCCTGATATTTCCCTTTTAAAATAGAAAAAGATATTGAGGACACAGAGTCCTAAATCTCTTTTTCTGCAGCCCCTGTTATCAATGAACAGGAATCCTCTATGAGTGTTCCTGTTCATTCATAACATGAGAACATAGTGTGTTTACTATAACCACAATTATAAATGAACAGGAGGTGATGCAGGTCACTTCCCATTCATTCATAATTGAGGGTACAGTAACCATACTATGTCCTCAATTATTTACAAACACTCAGCAATCACTGATCGCTGAGTGTTTGTACTCGCTCTCCATCCTGACAGCTGTCACAGGAGGCTGAGCGAGCGGAGCGGGAGGAGAGCTCAGCCTGCTGTGACAGCGCTGGCTGTCTCCGCCCACACACCGCTCTGCCAATCTGTGACAGGAGGCTGTAGGAGGAGAGACACCGGCCGCTCACAGTGCTCCCCTCCCACACCGCTCTGCCTCCTGTGACAGTTTCTCTCCTTCCCGCTGGGACACAGAGCAGCGCCCAGCGAGGAGGAGAGAAAGAATGGATGCACCGATGTATCTGCAACAAAATGGCACTTTCGACATTATGCCAAAAGTGCCATTTTCGAACAATATGTTTTAGCGGCCGATATATCGGTGCATGCCAAGTTTTTTGTTTTTGTTTTTATATCAGGTAAATGTGAAATATTACATACTGATATGATATAGTCTTCTGTCCATCCAGCAGGTAGAGTTCTGCTCTTCTTTTCATGTTGCAGAACCCTCACCAATCTAGAAAGAACTCAAAAAGTTCAGTTTGAGCTTTTAATTAGCTGAAGGTAGCTGCAAGGAAAGCTCTGCCCGGTGTACTGTCTTTTTAGCTAAGCTGCATAGTGCTTTGGAAATCCTTTGTTATATATTAAATGTATACTCCATATAACTTCAGCATACTAAAATCTGGATAAGGCATATATCCTGCACTGCTTACACAGTTTAAATATCTTTACTTTAGGCATTCAAATGCATATATAAACAAGTTTCTCCCAGCCACCAACAACTGTTTTGTGTGAATGCTAATGCTTCTTCTGGGTAGGGCACTGCGTGACATGGACTTTACAACCCCAATTCCAAAAAAGTTGGGACACCGGGTAAAATCTACATAAAACAGAATGTAATGATTTGCAAATCTCATAAATCTCATACCCATATTTTATTCACAATACAAAATAGAAAAGATAACAAATGTTTAAACTGAATAAAAAATAAATAATTAATTTGATGGTGAGGGAGCTGGCTTATCAAAAAGCATGCGTATTGTCCCTTCTAAGCTTACTGGCCATAATTTAAAGCCATATAGTACATTATGGTTTAAAAAAAATATTCCCGGTTGAATCTGCACATACATTCACCAGGATCACGGATCTCGAACCCATGGTAGTGGTAAATATGAACCTCATTCTTAATGGCTAGCATACTGCAATCACACTGGCACTCAATTGCGTTTTAAATATTATCCCAAACCAACTCAGTCAGTGTGCACCCATGTTTACCAACACGTAAATTGTGTTCCCTATTATATTGAATGTGATGGATAGGACATGCTCCTGTTGTTTATGGATTATTGATGTACTATAGATATATTGGCCCATATGTTAAGTATACATACTGAAAATAAAAAAAAATACCTGAAGAATACCTAAACAGAGCCAACAGTTCACCGCCGGCTTTATTTGTTCAAAGATTTTCTGACTGGCTCCTTCAATCAGCTAAAAGGGTGCTGACAGTGCCACCCACTCTGAGAATTTCGCCCGGTTCCTTAAGAAATTTGCATAATGTATGTCCAGCGTAACCAAAGCTTCAGTTAAGCTTTGAAAATGAAAGATACTGATCAGTTGCCATGGGCAACTGCTCTAAATTCTGCCATACCTTATCCCGCCAGGTGAACGGCCCCTCCTCTCTTTGCTGGCGTCCATCACCAAAATGGTCGTGGGCAGGTAAGCAAGCGTGACATCATTACGCACGTGCGTCATGATGTCATGCTCATGCGCGATAACTTCTTAGCAGGGTGTCACCTGGCTGCCACTCCAGGTGACATCACGGCTGGGGATGACCCTGGTTTTCTGCACCTCACCTTATGTCAGCGCTGGTCAATGCTGAAGTCAACACAACACAAAGCATAGAAATTAATGAAATGTCATGTGTGATATTTGAATCAAGTTTTAAAAAACAAGAAAATTATGTCCCACAATGTAAATCATGTCATCTGGCAATGTAGATCGAGTATCAATCACAATGAGTGACACCCATTGACACGACAATGTTGTTCCACAGCTACTCCCTACATTGCAAATTACAGCTCCCCGTTGCCACCTGCTTGTATACACAGGGGTCTATTCACTATGCTGCCGAGGGCAGCCGAGTGAATGACCGATCAGAAGTGAAGTGAGCCGAACAAGGGGCGAAGTAGCATTGTTGTGGGGGCAGATCATGGCATGGTCAGGTCATTGGGCATTGCTGATCATAATTGTTGCTGGATCAACAACGCTGAACAACGTGATTGACGTGGATTTACATTAGGGTGCAGTTGTTTTTATAATAAAAAGACTTTTACTATGGTGTGGGTATTTGTTTTAGTATTTTCACTTTTTTGGTGAATGAGTAACAAAGGGTACTATGTACACTTTTACTTACTCATTTACCTAGGGGGGTGGTTACATTTGTGGGGGATCCTATCCTGAAGGGCATTTCCAGATTCCAACAAAGCCCTACTCCGCAGACCTCCACATTTTGTTTATTGGATGTGGGGATAAGGCCCTTGTCCACATCAACATGTTGAGAGCATGGGGCTCACTGCCCCCCCCTTTCCTGGCCAACCAGACTGCATGCTTGTCTGTTATATATTTTAAGGGGAGCTCCACACTCTTTTTTTGTGTGTTTTTGTTTTTTTCAGACAGTATATATTGTTAAGAAATTGAATCCTCCTCAAAGTCGATACCAGACCCTGGCATGCAGCCAGGAAAGTAGAGCAGCAACTGAATGGTCCCTTCCCTCTGAACCATACCAGCCCACATGCCACCTTGCAATGGAAGGTGACCAAGCCTCCTCCCTACCTTACAAGCACCTTTTCCCTATGTTGATGCAGACATGGACCCCATCCCCACGTATCATGCCCCAAGAGGTTGTGGGGGTCCACAGGGGGACTCATCACAATTTTGAAGCCCCCTTTAGAATAAGGGGGACCCCTGGTATCCTGGCTATTCTCCCTACATGAATCAGTGCTCAGTACATAGTATTATTTGTTACTAAATAACAAAAAAATGAAAAAATAAATTAAAAATGTAAAAAATAATGCCCCATAATATTAATCCAACATCAGTTATGTCATCCAGCTATCACCATAAGCGATTCCTGACGACAGACCACCACGACAATCTCCTGCCGCAGCTACTCTTTTGACAAATGACAGGTCCCCGGTGCTGCTGAAATATAAACAACAGCACCATTGGCAATAGTTTTTTCGAATTTCAAAGTAAAACATCATAATGGTGCAGGATTAAGGCATCCCCCAAGGATTTGTGTATTTTTATGTAACCATTTAAGCCACATTAAAAGACCCCATTTACACCCGACTCCACTGAATAGTATGTTGCAAAAAAATTTTTGCATTGGTACAAGTCCCCTGTGACAAGTGTCCAGCTAACCTTTTCTTGCCAAAGTTTGCAAACTGGCCTTTAAAAAAGGCTAAAAAAGGAATCCAAGATCCGGCACCTTTAAACTTCAATGAGGTTTGGCATTATGTTAGGGTTCAGTGTTTTCTTTTTATTGGTTTGTTGAACCTCCTACAAGGTGAACTTTGCCCAGTTTGCTCATCACTAGTGGAGAGAGCAAAGGGGGGGGGGGATATGTGGACCTAAAACAGTGACGATTCTGCGACCTAGCTCAGTGATGTGCGAACTTGGTACTCTATTGACTGTGGTACGGATCAGGCAGCGCCCCCAGAATTCCCATTTACTGGACCATTTTTTTATTATTATATTATAATTATTTATCATTATTTATTATATGATAATTTCTTATAATTATTTATAATTATTTATTATATTATAATTTATGATTTCGTGTTTCAAACGTTATCATACCCGGGACGTCTACTGGACTCTTGTTTGGACAGATTTAGGTGAGTTATTCCTAAGATTTACTAAGAATTACAAGCCTACACTATAAAACAAAAAACATTATTTCTATAACTGTAAAAAAAAAAAAAAAACTTCCTGTTGCAGGCTGAGCATGCTGATCCACTGCCTAGCATTTAGCAGCATCATTTTTAGTCATTTATCTTTCTATCTGATAGACCTCATAGACAGGCCAACAGCCAACTAAAGAAGTGCACACCCCAGGCTTACAACGCTGTTGCTAGTTGCGAGGCAGTGGCTTAGCGTGATCAGCCTGCAAAAGAAAGTTCTGTTACTGGCAGGACCTCCAGCTAGGACATTTTGCAACAGATTTGCATCAAATTATTTGCTTAGGAAACTGTATACAGCGAGACACGTTGCTCTAAACATAGCAAAAAATATATTTTGAGTTTACATACACTTTAGCTCCCATTCACACTAATCAAGTGCATGAACGCATAGTAAGTTTTTCCAAATGTTTCCCCATTTGCTGCACAGTTGTCATTTTCAAACTCATATGAGCTACAAGTTTCATTCGTTTTTTGAACATGTGTTTTTGCATGTTAACATGCTCATCTTGCTTGCCGTGCTTGGGTTGCCATTAAATAATGGCACCTGAAGTGCAACACGTGCTTTTCACGCCACCGCCTAGTGTGAATAGGGACTAAAGGTACTATATTGCCCTGATCATAAAGGAGAAAGTGTTAATTATAATATAACTCTGCAACATATTCACAAAACATCACATAAAAGAATAAAAGAGGTGAGAATCCAAAATGTGTAAAATTCTCAAATTGCTTTTCAGGGTAGAGGAGGACAATATAAAATGTCCTTCACCTTTCTTTCACTCCAAATGACAGTTAATGTAACACCTTCCACAAAGCACAAACACAGACATCTCTATTACCGTGTTCTTTTCCTAGAACTGATGGAAATGATCCTAACAGCTAGAACACGGCATAATTTTAATTAATATTTGTAGTACTCTAAAAATATCTATAGTTTCATATGATTTTATTAGAAACTCTGTCAGACTTAATTTGCTTCATTCACCATCTGTATTCAGATACCTGAAATGACAGAGACAGGCTTACAGATACCATGGATATTCATTTTGGGTATAAGCAAAGCATGTTTTATTCTTGGAAGGGCATTTGTTTTTACTGTGTAATTGGATAGATAGATAGATAGATAGATAGATAGATAGATAGATAGATAGATAGATAGATAGATAGATAAATAGATAAATGGATAGATTTGATTCATTGTGAAGGTTCCCATACACCTATCGATTATTGTTCGGAAATCGTCCACAAGGTTGGAAAACTTTTTTCGAATCGTACGAAAATTGATAGATTAGTGGTGTTTTCGTATGAAAAAAAACAGAACATGGACATTGCACATGTGCAAATTAAAATCTGTTCTTTTCTTCAACGAAATTCAGTGAGTTAGTATTGCTAATGAACGATTATCGAAACAACATTGGTCTATGCGTGATGGGCTATTTGAGCTAGAATCGAAAGAGGGTTCTTCGCAGCAATGAAAATTCCCGATCGAAAATCTATAGGTGTATGGCCAGCTTAAGCTGCAGAAATGCAGTTGTGCCCAGGATGAAATTTAGCTAACAAATCCCCAACAGATATGTCCACGTCTCCCATTGTGGATGGACTAGGATCTCCATCTGAATGGCCTTGAAATGTGTGCAGTGTACACAAAATAAAAGCTGTGACAGATTTTGGCAGATATGCACTTTCAGCTATAGGCCCTGAGGTTTATGGATCGCTTCATTTATATCCAAGCAGTGTATCCAAAAAGAAAAGCACAAATACATTTTCATTAGCACTGATAGTTTATCAGCAAATTTGCTCAGGATTGCATGAATAACCAGGCCACTGTAAAATGAATCGGAATTTTATTTCTGAAAGAGCAATAAAATGTATCAGTGTACACAGGGAAGACTTTTGAAAATAGCATTATAATTTAATAGTAATTGAATAAAGTTCTGGTAGTTATCAATACGGCAGGATTTGTGATCCTATTCAGAAAGGTCAGAAAACTGAAAACACCAAAAAAAAAGCAGACCGAAAGTATATCTGCATTAGCTAAAGGTCTCTCAGGCAGTGAGCACAGCACTTTGGGATGGGGAGGGAGGGGGCATTGCTTGGTTGTAATTGACCACTGGAACACCAATAACTCCAGGATAAAATAGTTGTAGCAGGTTATAGCATACAATTACAAAATGTGGGTGAGGTCAAAATGTGGGCATATTTAGGATATCAGGCATAGCAAGATATACGGCTAAAATCAGCCGTACCAGCCTGAAGTGAATAGCCGAACAGTGTTCGGCTCACTTCACTTCAGGTCGGTCATTCACTCGGCTGCCTATGGCAGCTTAGTGAATAGACCCCTATGTTCTTTTGAGTTACTATAGGAGACTCACCACCAGATATTGTAGTGTGACACGGTAGAATTTATGAACCTTCCTCCCCGTTTATATTAATCAGTCTGCATAGAACAGCCAGGGATTATGGCATCCCCATATCCTCATAAAATACAGTGTAAGCAAGTAAGCAGTGCCCCTCCATCTAAAATATCCAGACAGAAAAGTAATTTCCCCTCCTCAAAACCAGGCAGAGATGCAGGTAATCCTCATTCACATAACAAATTCAGGTAGGAAGCAAAGCCATCCTCCTCATGAAAGAGCCAGGCAACCACATCATTTTACGTTCAGTGAGAAAGCTCCAGAGCTACCACAAAAGATCTAACTGAGTTAATTAGTAAATTGAGGGAATCGCCCTCTGTGCCACTCAATGGCTCACATCTGCTTCCTTCTGGGCATTGGTGGCCCACCATAATGCTTTGCCAACTCTTCTATCAGCCCTATGTCTGACTATCCCATACCACAAAAGAACTCACAAACACAGACTGAGTTAAACCCTGGTTAATGGGTGGAGGCACCCCATTTAAAGGGAAGGATGGGCAACAATTATCTGAGAAGGTGGTTTTTGCCCCAACACCTAGAGCACCAAATAGTGCATGTGACCTGGGTGCCTGAACCAAGAATTTCTATTTTCTCTAACTTAATTTAGTCAACATTACAGATGTACTTTAAATAAGGTTAGATAACATTTTGAACACATTCAGACTGGACGTGAAGGTGTGAACTACTAAAAGACTATGGATGTACCTAAAAACATCTACAATTTAATGAATAGTGATTTTATCTCAAAACTTGCTAAGGAAAAAGATATTGGGAATTAAAAAACAAGTTAAATATTTATGTGATGGCAATAATTATAGGCTAAACCAAGAGGGTTATTCACAAAGCGAAGGTAGGGGTTGACCCGCCCCTCCCAGACGAACAACCTCCAGAGTAAAACCCTTATGCAACCAGGGTTCACAGAACTCCTGGACTGAGCATTGTTCACACATCACTACTCAGTTCAGAAGGAAGAACCACCCCCTTGGGTAATAAGAGGAGATGTTTATGAAGTTATTGAACGAGCAGAAAACTGCAGTATTGAAGGTATGTATAAAGCAAATAAAATAAATAAATACATGTCAGGGGCTGCAGGTGTGAAGTGGGAGGGTAGGGGGTGAAGTAAAACATTATTTGAAGTTCACCTTTAAACCTTTTTGTATCAATATGCATTTAGAGAATTATACTTTGATAAGGGAGCAAATACAGAACACTATACTACAGAGAATAGTTTTTTGTGAGGAATCAAATGTGCAAGCTCCAAGCTGACTTCCTTCACTACTTAGTGAGTCATATAGGCATATCAGGTGTAAAATGAGGACAGAACTATAGAGTGTTAACAGCAAATAACAGAAATTTCAATCTCAAAATGTTTACCTTTACAGCACTTTGTGAAATGCTGATGATTCTATTTTGCATAGTGCACATAATGGATGATTATTTAGTGCTTTGCATACTCATTAGTAATGTTTGTTAAATGTCATGTATTCTGCTGGAATCTCTGCCAAGGGAATGCTTATTCTGTCTTGCTGTGTTTTACTTTACTTTTACAGAAATGCATACAAGAAATCAAATATATGTTCAGTATTAATAGAGTACATGCAAAAAAATCATAAAGGTTATTAGACACCACAATTACCTAAAATGGTGGTTAAATAAATCTGGGTATTGAAAGAAAAGCATCAACAAGTAATCACATACAATATTTTCTCACTGTTTCTCATTAAAGATTCTTGTTTTGAGAAATGCAAAGTTTCTCTCATGTAATTGTATTTGCAATTCAGATAGTAAGTTGAGTCAATATACCTTATTCGATGGTAAATATGTGACTTTATGGAGTTGAACATTCTGTTTTTAGTATTTTGGCATGCCATTTCTGTAAAGTTGGCTAATCACAGCATGAGGCACTGGTTGGCTGGATTGTGGCTGGTGTATATGTGTCTCCTAGGTTTTGTGACCAATATAGAAAAAACTAACTTTTTGTTTTCTCAGATATTAAAAATGCCTATTCTGGGTCCTGGAGCCTGGAGGCTTTGTAGAGCTTTTGGTGGGACAATGCGTCCACAATATAGCCTGTAGCCAGACCTCATTGATTAGTGGAACATAAAAGGAAAAAGGAGGCACAAAGATCTAGAACAATAACGCCAGCAGCTGAATGTAAACAGCAGGCAGGTATAGGTCGACCCCTACTGAGCCTCCGCCCCCCCTATGATCCCACACCCCATTAATCTGTTGGATGCAAAATCTAGCTGAATGTAAACAGCAGACAGTGGGCAGTGAAACAGCCAGCCTGCTATTGGCTATTGCATATTCCAATAGCCAATAGCAGGCTGGCTATAAAACCCGCCCACTGCCTGCTGTCAATCAGCAGGGGAGCGACCCTGAGGGTGAAAGTTCATTGGCTGCTGGCTCTGTTTATACATAGATTTTCCGACCGGCTCCTTTGATCAGCTAATCGAGGGATGCCGGCCAGACAACAGCATCCACTGTTCAAACAGTGTTTATTATGGTAAATGTAACCAATAATTACATTTGTGTTTTTATTGGCCCCGATTATTGGTTGACCCCTACTACAAAGCACACCCAGAAGTGTTGAATAGCTGCCTGCAAGAGAGCAAAACTTCTACTTAACACTTACTAGAAAGGCCAGCATAAAAATGTTGTTGTTTTTTTAGAGTGCCTTGGATTTATTTTATTAATTAATATGCCAACAAGGTCTCTTTAAACTCAATTCATAACGTTATCAAAAAAATAAACCCTACACACTTAACCAAAACTGTAATTCCCTTATCCCTACCTCCTACCCACTCCCACCCATTCAAAAAAACCTTCTTAAACCCACTTTTATTGGCCTCTTCCAGCTGCGTAGGTTAGTGCAGTCTGGGCCCACCACTGACCTCTCTTGTTGTTGCCCCTAGTTATTTTGTCATCATGCTGCCACTAGAGTTTGCAGGACCTTGTAATGACTTTGCTAATGGACCCAATGAGAGTTGTCCACATCACCAGGCAGGTTTGTGGGCAACCAAAGAAGAACCTTCCAATTCTGCAGTGAAGAAGCATGAAGACTAAGGACCCAGTGCATAATGTGACCGCAGATTTTGGTAAGTATTTTGGGAATTTACGGTAGCTTGTTTTATAGAATGTGGCAATTAGCTAGAGTGTCAAGGGAGGTATTGTTTGGGGGTGGAGGGCTTCTCTGCCCGGAGTTCAGCTTTAACCAGCCTATAAACTGGACCCCTAAACCTAAGCCAAATTGTAAATTAATCCTAAAGTTCCTTTCTTTTTAAATCAGATAGTTTTTTATTGGCTTTTACATTTTTTAAAACAACCAACATTGACACCTGCAGTAATAAAGTTCCTTTCTAAAGCTTATTATCTGAACTACTGGCCTGATGCTTACCTCAGACTGAAATTACTGAGATGTACCTACACCAGAAAGGGTGCAGAAAAACAAAATATTGGTAAGTATTATTTTCTTTGTAATCTCTGTCCTCGGGCACTTGTAGTTGTTCTCTTCCATCTGTACATAACTCTGGTAGATCAATGTGAAACAGATTAATAGTAAATGTCCCTGCTGATCTGAACAATATGGTTTTAATTACAAGAGCTGCGCCTAATTACATGGAATAATTTTTCAACTCTTTAAACAGTCTTTGGGGAAAAATAACTGTTTTTCTAGAGCTTACTACCAGCTTTATACGTTAGATCTAGTGGACCACAATTATGCCTTTATAAAAACATATTCATTATATCCATCCATTTTATTCTTTCTTTTATTGCTTTTTTTTACAAATGTTAATTGTTTCCTTTTCTTTTTATAACGCACAACCTAATTATATATTTTAATGTACTTTATATTTTAACTATTGCAGCACCCCCCTGGATTCTAGAGGCAGGAGGGGCTGACATGTCCCCTCAGGGATGGACCCTTAGCCGGAATGTGGGATGTGTAAAGTGAAATGGGGTGCCGGTCACCTTTAGAATGTTTGTGATGCTTTAATAGAACCCACCGCAAAACAGGGAGAGAGGGTTTAGGGCGGCAGACATCTTAGTAGTACAGAACTTCAGACTCACCAAATAATCTCTAGCTTCATAGTGTAGCGGGTCTTTGAACCAGAAATGGGATGATACTATGGTATAGCACCATAGCTGGCAAACATTTTTTAGATCTTTCCTAGGTAAGACATCAGACTTCTCTCTGGGGTCCAAGCCCATTGTGACTTCTTAGGTTCCTCCAGCAAACAAAGTTCTTCCCTGGCTCTCCATCCCAGGAATAATTCTGGACACAGACTGAGTCCACATCTGACCACCTGCAGGCTTCAGGCCTGGTCAGACAGCACAAATGTAAGACACCTCCCCCAGGCAGGCGAGAAATAGACTCTCACATGGTCAGACCCAGATATGTATGTCCTCTCCCAGCATGCACCACTGGCCATGAGACTGCGAGTGATTGGCTTGAGAGACATAGGTATACATAGCATTTCCTTATTGGTTGCTCTACTCTGTGGCAAGGCTGTACCCAGCAGCAGGCAGATGCAATCAACAACAGAACCATTGGGGAAAACCAGATGAACACAGACTATACAATCAGCCAGACTAAATACAGCCCTAGCAAACTAAATTTAAGTAGTCATCCCACTTTGGGCAAGGTAGCTACACACTCTAAGAGAAAATATTTGTTTTTCTTCTAGATTTGAACTGTTCTGTGATGTTTCTTTAAATACAATAAAAAACTCTGTGGAGAAGAAATTTCTGAAACTGACACTTGCAAAAGTGTTGATCTGCTATGTGCTATGCGGCACTCAGTGGTTCCTCCTGCCATCTTTGACGTCAATACAAGACGCAGAGCACATTCCTCCTTCTATTGCATGTGATACCTATGCCAGCAAGGTAGGAGTATCCAGGGGCATGCGTGACTATGTGAGTGGTTCTCAGAATTATCTCTCTCACTTCAAGGGGATGTAAAGCCTAAAAATGACCTTCTCCTATTTGGTCCCTTTTGATCCATTAAATATACAATTGAAATAATTTGTTATATCTGTGTGATAAGTGCAACAAATACCTGTTCATTCTGCCAGAAGTCCTGGCAGCTGATAACTTTATCTGCTCTCTGTCTAGGCTGGGCCCTTTTCACCTACATTATTTCCAGCTATCTCGGAAAACTACAGAACCACACCTATCTATGTTATGGACTAGAGAGGCAATCTTGTCCTGTAGTCTTTTTCTGTTTACCTGATACAATAGGGTGAGGAAGTATTGTCATCCTATGACTGTAAGTATGTTACTGGCAGAATCATTTGGTAAAAATAAAGGAAAAAAGAAAACTAATGCAGTCACTACATGTAAAGATTTGTAAGCTACAATATATAATTTTTTTGTTTTTGAGCTTAGATAGGCTTTAATATGACACTCTAATGCATGCTCTTCTTCACTCTATACACTGCTACCAGGCCATGCAAGAACCTCTCATAATGTATGTATTTTTAACCAAATGTTTCCATTTTGCAGTGCTCATTTGATTATTTTTTTAATCAAATTTTAAAATCACCATTTAGAATGTTGCCTGTTTATAAATTTATGCAAGAAAAAAAAAGAGAACAGTGCCTTCTCCATGAGAAATACCATTTTTTTCATCCATATCATACTGAATAAAATTATACTCACAAACAACTTCTGTACCACAGGCATTCAAAACAATCGTCCAACATGGTGAAAATTGGTTGGCACCATAATGTACTGTCAAAGGTCCCAGATGTAAGCAGAAGCAATAAACTAGGCCTTGCTGACGCGTTTCCAGGGATAAACCCTCTACCTCAAATGGCACCATGAAAAATATGTGTTTATAAATTTAGTTAAAATCTGACAAATACAAAAAAACCTGATTTCCCAGACTCCTTTAAAAACGTTACATAACACAAAAATTCCCCAGCCTCAACCCCAAAATCACAGTTAACACAAGCTTTTTGTACTAGAGCTGTAATACGAAAAATGTTACACACTCACATCTGTGAGAATATATATTAGGAAATGTATTAACAAACTTGTATTTGTGCTACACATAAAAATATTTTCACTACATATCAAAATATGAAATTCAGCTTTGTTATTTATTACTTGCTCACTGCTTGCTATTTAACCAACAGTCTAACAACATATTCAATTTTCATATATTACTGTAATCTAAGAAAAGCAGTCAGACGGAACCTCTGTAGAACAATCCCTCCTTTATTTATGCCCTAACATTTCATTAGACAAATATAAACATTCAAATTGTAATAGCAAAAAGCAACACACACAACTTTTAGGTACATTTGACTTACCACCAGTTACTGATGGTCTCGAAAAAGCAATGTAGTGTAGAATTCATGTGGTTGTTGAGTCTCAAAACAAAAATGAAAAATGGCCTTTTTAAAAAAGAAAAAAATAAATATGAAAAAAGTAAAATTTAAAAACACAGAAAGTATGCAAAATTATACGCTTTCCAGAACACAACACAGACACAAGATATATAAATCAATCTCATTCTGAACACCTGCACATCTTATGTATTCAGCTTTTATACGTATTTCCTCATCTGCATCTGAATGGATTCTTATTCTCCATAGATTGCTGCCAGCGTAGATATTAGCATATTGACCTAACACAACCTCATGCATATAAAATATGGCAAATAACCCTTACCTAGAGCAGAGCGGATTTGAAAATTCCACTTCAGTGTTTTGTTTCAGCTGGTTTCAGCTGCCTAATTTGTACGTCTGTAAAAACGTACAGAATACTTAAAGCTTTGAAACCAGTTCAAAAAGAAATCCTAAACACAAAAACTGTGTTTCATGGAGTGTTCATTATATAAGTGCCTTTGGGTTCACTGGCTTAAGATGCTAATGGACAGGACAGTTCTAAGTGGACTTTGTAAAGCTGCTAGTGATTAGTGGATGTCAAAGAGTGCAGCTTGCAGTAAAAACAATTATTAAGTTTCAGGATTTCACTTTTAATCTTCCATGTGTTTTACTGAGCCTACAGTTGTGGGTTACTAGGTCCGTATCTGATATTTAATCGTTTATATTCATGATATTATAAATTATGCAGACCTGATATTGTATTAGCAAATTAGTCATTCAAATACAAAAAATTGGCCATTTCAAAAGGTGCTCTTCAAATTACTTATACTTCTACATTGCCCCCAAAAACAGCCTTTTCATCAAAGCTTTACTCCAAACTCAATTAGAGCCCAATTGAAGTCACAGAAATAGTTATGCAGTCAAGCAGACATGGTACCAACCCCTTTTCTGCTGCTGCTAATTCCAGCCCTAAAGGAGACCCCTTTATCAAATCATATAGAGATCCATTTGGTTATAGCATCTTAAGCCCAATCAAAACCTTATCCCATGCTAAATCCTGATGAAAGGGGAATGTTGTTTTACCCCCGAAATGCATTGCTTTTTTTTTTTATCGAATTGTGGACAATTAAAGGCACGTTTGGACTCTTTGACCTGTTGGTTTGGCAACCTTTATTTCTGAAAATTGAATCACTTCTGGTTATCTTAAAGGAAGGCCTGTCTCGATTGGGAGCTACCTTGCCAGTGCCAGTAGGCCCATTTGCAAACATTTCTGCATCTGGATTATTTGAATGGGCACATCAATTCCTGCACCTCTTAAAGTGGTATTAAAGTCAGAAGGTTTTTAAGCTATTTCAAATGCTGCAACTTTCAATGGATGCCACTCCTTCACGTTTAAACGTTTTAGTTTCCTGCAGAATCAGCTTGTCCCCTGAACACTGGCCCTGACATCTTGTTTTAGCAGTTTTAGACTCCTTTTTCCTAAGAAGCCACCCTTTTGTGTGCTAGTAAGCTGTGTGTGTCTCCACAAACACAAAGGCAAAGCAAGGCTATCCACTGCCCTTCCCCCTGCTCTCCCCTCATTCCTCTTACCTTCTCCAAGCTAGTAGATGAAGAGCTGCCGGAGACTGTGCTGTCCCTTGTGATCATGTATTCAAAAGGAAGTTCAGTGAAGTCGAGCTAAGAGAGCTGGAGTCAGCTATTTTTCGAAACATGATGACTTAAATGAGTGGGCAAAAATGTAAAGAAACACTTTGCTGGGTAATGTACATTTGTTTGATCTGGATTCATTATTGAAAAAGGTTTGAAAGTTTAAAAATACTTTAAATGTGTTCCTTTGGATTGTACTTACAGCCTCCATTTTCCTAGTTCTATCTTCACTTTCCTTTTACAGAAGTTGCAGTGCATCTAAATACGATTGCAAAGTCCAATAGGCATTAGAGTTAGACCCAGCAATCTAAGCAATCAGCACTCAGTAACAGACCGGATGTGACACACCAGCTCTTGTTCTCTGCAATCCAAGTCTGTGTCAAGACATTTATGATGAGCGGTGTGGCTGATACTCTGCTACACAAGCACAGAGCACTGGTGTGGCAGGTTAGCTTCATTTATATTTTGAGGCATTTCTAGGCAAACAATAATTATAAATAACAACATGTAGGTTACAATTCTAAAAGAGTTAAATATGTAATACATCAATTGAGCTTTAAAAAATAAAACAAAAATGTTTTTTAATCAGTTTTTATCTCTAAGTTATTCAAAAATTGTAATCAATCAGTAATCTACTTTCAATTAATTTGAAGTCTTTAATGGATTGCATGTGCCTTTATTAATTCAGTTAGTATTGCACAGTTTCTATCTATGACTGTAGCTCTACACTACTTAAAAAAAACATGGAATAGCTAGTAACACCAGTGCGAAGGCAAATAAATGCATCAGTCAGGGTGAATCTATGTCATGAGATTTCTTACAGAATCCTGACTGTGAGCAGAAGGATATGGGTGTCCGCATTAGCTGCAGGGAAGGGTGCAGTGAGAGGTGAAGAGTTTAATTTTTGTAACTATAAAGTTATAAAAGATAACTCACAGTGAGAAAAAGGAAACCCTTTTTTGTGACCTCTTTTTATATTGTTCAAAACGGTTTTTATTTGTTTTGGTTGTGGTCAGAAAAATATTATACCATTACATACAGCGTCAAATCAAACGATATATCAAACAACTTCCCCTCTTTTTATATTGTAATACAATTAGTTCCCCTTTTGACACGTATACACAATTATGTATAATAAAAACAAAATTGAAACATTGTTATTTATATTTTAAAATTATTTACATATGGGAATTATGTTGCTGAGATTTATAACACATTAATATCACAGATTAAATTATGATAATTCCCTTTTACATAAACTGCAACCTTAAAGGCAAACTGTTTGTGTCCAGGGGCAAACATCCATAGGTAAACAAAGCATGTTCAATTACTTACAAACGGCCATGAACAACCACAAACATGAGCAATTTCTGAGACTCATCAAATCCACCCCATTTGCAAGTGTGAATAGCGCCAAAAACTGTGCCCTTCCATCTCATTTTATTATCTTTTCATGTTTTCATCTTTTCGATTTTAATTATTTGATTAGATGTTGTTGATGATGCCATCACCGGTTTACAATTCAATGACAGCAAAAGTTTGTGTTGCATGCTAACAACATGTTAAGAATATGGAACAGATCATTGTCATTAATACTTTTTTTCATATATTCATTGATAGATAAATGTAAAAAAAAAAAAAAACAGCTTTTTTAAATATTAAAAGTAAAAGTCCTGCCTTAGAGAAAAGGATTCATTAACATCTTTGTTAGCCAAGAAAACCTCTACTTTTCTCTCCCCATCTATGATGCTAGTTTCACTTTCTTCTAAGCACTTGGCTTTCTTATATCAGGGCTACATCCTCCCCACCCTGTAGCTAAACCTTGCCCATCCTTTTCCTACCTATCCAAAAAGGCAGGGTTAGATCCCAGAGGCCAGGTCGCTATTGCTCTTTAAATTTCAGCTGGTCCCCAACTATTGAGGTTTCCTCTAATTGTTGTTAATGGAGCTGGCTCCTAAAAAAAATCCTACTGGCTCGTAGATTGGACAGACTGGGTCCTGAATTCCATAATAATGTATCCACCCCTGCTATTAGGGAACTCACTTTGGCCACCCTAATGTTCATATGGGACGGAGAAACCCTAAGAAATTAGGATCAGAGGGTTGACTGGAGTAGGATAACAAAGGTTAATGGGAACATAGTCATAAGTAAGCAACTTGTTCTTAGACAGGTCTTTTAAAAGCTGTTGCAATGATAGTCAATTCTAACATATTATTTATTGTTTTTGAAAGTAGGAAAGAAAGATAGGGCTTTCATTTTGTAGTAGATTTGGATACAAATACTTTTACTCCACCAATTTTTCCCAAAGCATCCTTTAAGTAAATAGTACACCCTCAGCTAGTCATCCCAAAATAAAATTAACAAATATTTCTAATTACAAAGATACCACAAAAGCGTGATTTTTAGAAAGTAGAGTGGCACAATATAGCCCAAAGTCCATGTTGACATATCATTGCAATGTACATGGGAGAAGGATGTATTTTAATAAATCGTTAGTGTAATACTAAGGGCCTGTGTCGATGGGCTTTTTCTCGCTTACAGTGGGAATGCAAAACCCACTTGAAGTAGGTCAAATACAGGTCAGATGGAGGTTCACTGCAGGCCACATACACATGTCAGTGAATGATTTCTAAAGCATCTCAAACTGATGTCAAACTAATGCCATCAATACTAGGCCATCTGTAGAAGCCCTAAATAAGAAAGATTAAAACCTGAGCAGACAGGAATTGGTGCAATAGGGCTGTTAGTGCAGTTTTAAAAACACCCACACAGTATGTGCAAATGTTCAGATTTGTTCAGTGGGACCAAGAGTTTTTTTTATAGATTTATTGGTATAATTTTTAAACTTTATGGCGGGGGTAAATCAGAACTAGGGATGAGCCGAACACCCCCGTGTTCGGTTCTAATTCGAACTTTCGAACATGGAAAAACAACGCTAGAACAGGCTATGTTCGAGTCGAACCTATGTTCGACTCGAACATGCAGCCCATCCCTAATCAGAACCTTATCCAATACCCTGTGTACCTCCACAAGTGTGATTGCAGTGACCTAATGCTGCAAAAGGAGCAGCTCATTTCATCCAACATAGCCACAGTATAGAAAATTCTAATAATGTCAGGGATAAAGTGTTTTGTTTAAACTGTGTTACATAGGGCTCTTATTTAATAATCTGTAGGTTTGGAACCACAGGAGCTGAATGATTCATCTTCAGGGCTTAGTGATGTTACTGACAGCTGGTGGGTCTAGCACAGTGACTGCCAGGACCAGCCACAGCCATGGAAACCAGATGCTGTTTTTAAACAGAGACCTGTAGCCCCAGTATTTTTTTTCTATGAGAGTGAAGTAGTTAAAGTGTTGCAATGCATAAGTTACAGTCTAAAAATACCCAAGCAATTTACCTTATTCATTTCTATTTCTATTCAATTCTGCTTTGCATGGAAATATGATCAAGTACGAAGGTCAATGGCAAAAGCAGATGTAAATGTTCTGCTGCAATGTATGTGTTCTGGCTGTATATGTATCAATTATATCTTAATATAAAATACATTATATTAATCCTGTAAAGACTGCTTCTGTTCATGGTGTAAACTGCCTTACTGGGAGCCAGCGTATAATGGCTTTTTGTTACATTTCAGTAAAGAACTTCCCTTATTCAATAAATGACTCAAGGGCTTAAAGGGTTCTAAACCCTCCGTTTTTTTTGCCTATATCTACTGCTAGCAAGCAGTAGATATAGGCAAGAAGTTTAAAAAAAAAAAAAAAACGCTTGAACTGGTTTTAAACTTACCTCGTTATCGCTGCTCAATCCCGCGCCGAGAATCAGGAAGTGATCGTACGGCCGCAAAGGATCTTGGGGCGGGCGCAATGCGCAGTTCTGATTCTCTGGCGGGAGCGGG
>NW_017306373.1:2316635-2324745 GCF_000935625.1 Nanorana parkeri
ATAAAAAAAAAAAAAAAAACACCATATCATATTGTGACTATAAAATGAAATCTTCACGGCCGAGTAAACTAAATAGCACAGTTTTTCAATAACTTGCATTAACAATGACCCGAAAGCCTTTAACAATTGTATTGAATGTCTCTGTAAACTGACAGTTTACCTGTGCTGTAAACCAGCAGATTTTGTGAATGCACATTTAGCAACTTAGTCATAAATGAATGATTTTCATAGTTCCCCCACTATTTTACAGCAAGAGACCCCATGTTTTTTGGTACCCAAGTCACTTCACTTTTGTACCTGCAACACAACATAGCCTGCCAGCAGCACACGCCATTTCAATTAAATATTCACAAACCAACATGGAAGGGAGTCTGGACCTAATGCACCAGGCTGTGGTGGAGGGGGGCTTAGATGAGACGGGGGGTGAGGAGGAACAGGATCCCGAGGTGGGAAGCTGGGTCACTGTTAGAAGACGGGGTAGAGGGAAGAGTGCTAGAGAGGTCAGCCCTGAACTGTTTATGCCCAACAAATATGCCAGGTTGCATGATGTTGGGGATATTAGTTCAGGGGTGACACATTCATCAGGACCGTGAGCGTCGAACAGGGTGCTGCTTACCGGGGGCACGTGTTTGGCACATTGCGGAACGAATTGACAAATTACTAGATAGGGTTGGGTACAACCCAGTTGTCATGGTGCGCGTCGGCACCAATGATAAAATAAGAGATAAATGGAGTGTCCTAAAAAAGGATTTCAGAGACTTAGGTGCTTGGCTGAAGGAAAGGACCTCCACGGTGGTATTCTCTGAGATACTGCCAGTGCCACGAGCCACCCGGAAAGACAGCGCGAGTTGAGGGAACTAAACAAGTGGCTCCAGAACTGGTGTTGGAATGAAGGCTTTGGTTTCCTGGAGAACTGGGCTGACTTCTCAGTCGGTTACCGGCTCTTCAGCCGAGACGGGCTGCATCTTAATGGGGAAGGTGCAGCATTTCTGGGGGGGAAAATGGTTAAAAGACTGGAGGAGCTTTTTTTTTCCAAAATATTTTATTGTGTTGAAGATTCCATCAAGTGTTTACAACATTTCTAGTATGATAGCATCAACATTTTTTTTTCTTGTCAATAAATTTGCATTTGCATACATGATCTTTCTGGATTCATTGATTCATTGAACATTATATATCCTATCCTAAGGTTAAGGTCCATTTCTTAGTGCGACCCTGCGGTAGATTTCAGATTTCAGCCGTTGTCCACCGTTGTCGTTATTTGAGGAGTACTCTAGGGTGGAATGGAGTAGAGCAAGCAGCCTGTCTCGGCGCCTACTCGCTCCCCCCCCCCTTTGCTTTGCTTTGCTATAGTGGTTTCCCCTCCACCCTTCTCTGCACCGTCGGGTGCTTTCCCCTGAGGAACATCTACCGCTTGGTCGTCACCTATCTTATCCAAGGAAACAATTCCAACTTAACTAGTCTAAATTCAAAATTCAACATTTCACCTAGATTCATTGTAGTCATAAACTCAGCGGCTTCCTCACCCTCGCCTCTCCCTAAGCGTCCCGTATGTTCCTCTGGCAGCCTCCTCACTCGATCGTTCCATTCCATCAGAACGTACCGCAGTCACACCCTTTCCACACATTATTGCTGGTGTTGAACACTCCCATTCCCTCATAGGGGGCTCCTCGATAGTCCTCCCCTCTGTCCCCTGACTTTCTGGCTCTCATCATCACTTGGCGGAGAACCTGTGTTTCCTGGTGGGAGAGCCAGGCAGCCTAGGGAGCCAGTTAGTTCCCCCTCCAAATACCACCTTGAGTACCTGAAGGGGAGAACTATTCTGTGTATCATGGCGGGCTTAAATTTAGTTGATATAAAGGGACTCCAGACTGGAGGAGCTTTTAAACTAGATAATGGGGGGAGGGTAAAATAAAAATAAAAAACAAAAAATGAAATATTAAAGAACCGATCATGACAGATAACGAAGAAGAAAAAAAAATGGATTAGATAGTGGGCTCACTCCAGTCAACAGAGTCAACATAGTCAAATTAGTCAATAAAGCCAAGACAGAGAACATAGTCAAAGTAGTAAATCAAGCCAATATAGAGAACATACTAAATCTAGGCAATAAAGTAAATCTAATTGCCCAAGGTGATCCAAGTAGGAATGGACTAACCATAACAGGTACAATTAAAACTAGTAGTTGTGAGCAAGCAGGGAGCAAACATTTAACCAGTAAAAATACAAAAATTTAATGTTCACCAATGCTATAAGTCTAGTAAATAAGATAGAAGAGCTTGAAGTTATGTTACTCAAGGAGGACTGTGATATAGTAGGAATAGCAGAAACGTGGTTAGACAGCACACACGCTTGGTCTACTAACATAGAAGGGTACAACCTGTTCAGGAGGGACAGGCTGGCAAGAAGGGGGGAGGGGGGGTATGTATATATGCTAAAAATAACCTCCTTATGCACATACGTGACAATATCACGTCAGATGGTGGAGACGATGTGGAATCATTATGGCTCGAACTAGATAGAACAAACCTTCACTGTAAATTTATTGTGGGTGTCTGTTATAAACTTCCAAATAGAGGGGAAGATGAGGAGGCCCACCTACAATCCCAAATAGAAATAGCGGGGAAACAGGGAAATGCTGTGGTTATGGGAGACTTCAATTACCCATGCATCAACTGGGCTAATGGAACTTCAAAATCATCGGCAAAGGCGGCCCCTTTTCTTAATATGTTGCGAGACAATTTCATGGATCAGATGGTTGAGGTCCCAACTAGGGAAAATGCCATCCTAGATCTGATCATCAGCAATAATACGGAGTTAATTGAGGATATTGTAATCGGGGAAACACTGGGTAATAGTGATCACAAGGTGATTGCTTTTAATATTGGGTGCAAGAAAGGGAAGGGGGATGGGCGGATGAGAAGCCTAAACTTCAGGAAGGCTAACTTTGATAAACTACGTAATATAGTGGGTGAAATCAAATGGGAAAACTTATTTCATAAACTAAACTTTGACCAAAAGTGGGACTGTTTCAAGAACAAATAAAAAAATGCTATTACCAGGTGTATACCGCTGGATAACAAAAATAAAAGATCGAAAACAAAGCCAATATGGCTAAACAAAACGGTAAAACAACACATTAAGGAAAAGAAAGTGGCATTTTACTAAGTATAAAACAGAGGGCTCAGTATTGGCATTCCAAAAGTACAAAGAATGTAATAAAAGATGCAAACAGCTAAAATTGAATGTGATAAATATATTGCCACAGTTAGTAAACGGAACACCAATTTTTTTTATCAATACATAAATAGTAAAAAGGGGAGAAAGGACCAGATAGGCCCAATAAAGGACATAAATGGTACGTTACTCACAAACGACAGGGAGAGGGCCGAAGCGCTAAATACTTTTTTCTCGTCGGTATTCACCAAGGAAACAGACGGGTTTAATGTACATGATAAAACACAAAAATCAGCATGAATTACACCTGAGTGGTTGACTAAAACTGGGATACAACATAGGCTTAAACTACTAAATGCAAATAAAGCATTAGGACCCGATAATCTACATCCCAAGGTACTCAAGGAGCTGCACATGGAGATAACAAAACCATTGTTCCTCATTTTTAAGGAATCAGTAATGGCTGGTAGAGTGCCAAGCGACTGGCGAAGGGCAAATGTGGTACCTATATTAAAAAAAAGGGTTAAAATGCCAACCAGGGAACTATAGACCAGTTAGTCTGACATGCATAGTATGTAAACTATTGGAGGGAATTATTAAGAACTACGTAGTGGAATTCGTCCGGGATCATGGCATAATAACTGATAACCAGCATGGATTTAGGAAGGATTGTTCTTGTCAGACAAACCTGCTGACCTTTTACGAAGAGGTAAGTAGAGATCTGGATGGAGGGAGGCCGGTGGACGTGGTTTATCTGGACTTTTCCAATGCATTTGATACGGTGCCACATAAACGCTTGTTATACAAGCTATGGGCTATGGGCACAGATGAAGTAGTGTGCACGTGGATAAAAAACTGGCTAAAGGAACGTGTACAAAGAGTATCACTAAACGGCACCTTTTCGGACTGGGTTGAGGTCATGAGTGGCGTGCCCCAGGGTTCTGTGCTGGGTCCCATGCTTTTTAACCTATTTATTAATGATATCGGGGAGGGAGTAAGTAGCCGTGTCTCAGTGTTTGCTGATGATACGAAAATTGGGAGGGTAATAGACACGGATTTAGATGTTATAACATTACAGGGGGACCTGGATAAACTCGGGGAATGGGCAACTGTATGGCAGATGAAGTTCAATGTAGATAAATGCAAGGTAATGCACTTTGGAGTTAAAAAGTAGGCAAATGAACTATACACTTATGGGTGCGCCACTAGGGAAGTCGGAAACGGAGAAGGATTTGGGGGTCATCATAGACCACAGATTGAAGAATAGCTCGCAGTGCCAGGCTGCTGTAAACAAAGCAAGTCAAGTCCTGTCTTGCATTAATAAGAGTATGTATTGCAGGGACAAATCTATAATTTTGCCACTTTACAGATCAATGGTTCGGCCGCATCTGGAGTATGCGGTCCAGTTTTGGTCACCAATGCTCAGAAAAGATGTCCTTGAGCTGGAAAAAGTCCAGAGGAGGGCAACAAAACTCATTAAGGGGTTCGAGGACCTAAACTATGAAACAAGGCTGTTAAAATTAAATATGTTCTCCTTGGAGGTTAGGAGATTAAGGGGGGACATGATATTCTTGTATTAACTGTGCAATGGTGACAGCAACATTGTTAACAAACTGTTCACGGTTAACTCCGTAACAAAGACCAGAGGGCACCAACAAAAATTGGTGGAAAAAAATTTCTACAGACAGGGAGCAAGGGGTTCTTCACAGTTAGGGCGGTTAAGATCTGGAACTCGCTGCCGCAGGAAGTGATTTCAGTTAAGAGTGTGGAAGCATTCAAGAAACTCTTGGACTAGTTCCTCGGAGAGCATAACATACAGGGGTACAGGTATGCCTAAGAACAAGATCACACATGGACTCATACACACGCACACCTGCTCAAACATAAATGCACACACGCAATAGGTTGGACTTGATGGACTTACGTCTTTATTCAACCTCAAATACTATGTGACTATGTAACTATGCATCCTGCACAATTCTCTCTGAAAATGCAGTGGAAAGATCTGTAAGCCTGTCAATTTGCAGACAGGATTTACATTAATTTACACTGAACTGAATGGTGTCTATAGGGCACAGTAGAAATGTATAGGTGCAGGTAAGAATCAAAGTGCTGATGGAGGGAATGGGGGCCAGCAAAGTGCTTAAATACAGTTACGCTTTAGGGAGGCAACACTTCACAATACTTGTTGAGGAGGACTTTTAAAATCCTTTGGACCCACCTAGAATAGGCTATCCTATCCTGCTAAACTATTCCTAAAATCATATATGTCAACATGTAGAAGACAATATAGCACACAGTAGGGGATCCTCTGTAGATCAGAAAATGCCTATGTAAAGACAGCAAAATTACCTGCAAAGCGTGTATGTTATGGTCAAACAGCCATTATTCAACAAGTCAGCAGGTTGCCTACTAGACGTAATGAGATTTATTGAGGTAGCACTTTGACATCCCACTCTTATGTCAGTTGGATGAACTTGTGCCATTGGGAGGAATACTGGTGCTAGAGGGAGACTGGTAATTTGGTCTTGGTGGTCAGTAAGGAAGACTGCCACTTACATTGCAGCCTGTGGGGTAAGACTGTCACTTAGATTCATGGTCAGATGGAGGAAGACGGTGCCTTAAATTGCAGCTCAGTAGTAGAAAGATTGTTCCATACATTATTGGCCAGTATGAGGAAGAATGCCCCTAACATTGCGGGTCAAAAAGAGGAAAAATGCATTTAACATTGCGGGTAAGTGGGAGGAAGACTGCCCCTTACATTAGTGGTAATTGTAAGTAAAAATACTTCATTACTTTGCAGGTAGGCATGAGGGAGAATGTCCCCCATTGTATATTAGTGGTCAGCTGGAGGAAGACTGACCTTATATTGGTGCCAGTGGGAGAAATACTAACACTTACATTGATGCCAATAGGAAGAAGACTGCCCCCTACACTGGTGCCAGTGGGAGGAAAAATGCCCATTACATTGCTGTTAATAGAAGTCAGAATGCCCCTAATTACATTAGTAGACATTGGAAGAAAGAATGCCCCTTACATTGCAGCTCAGTAGGAGGAAAAATGACTGACCTTATTATTAGTGGTCAGTGCAAGGAGAATTAACCCGAACATTGGTGATAACTGGGAGGAAAAATATCCCTTACATTGTTGGTCAGTGAGAAGACGATTGCCCCTTGCAATGTTGGTCAGTGGGTGAAAGAATGTCCAAACATTGGTTTCAGTGGTTACTTACCCGAGGTCCCCATATCCTGCTCATTATAGCTTACTAATGGCTTTCTCCTGTTGCCTGAAATTATTGTGGAAAGTGAACCTGTAAGGAAAAAAGAGGGAAGCTGTCATTTGCTGAAAGCTCTGCAAATGCTCTGTAAACATTTGCTGTTCACACCGCTATTATACAAGCTGAAACCTATGTGAACTAGACCTAAGTACTACCTAAACAAGGATTGGGGTGACAGCCCCGGGACTTGCACCATTAAAACCAGTGATGACAGCTCCCTTATTTCTTTCTACTGAGGTCCCCTTTAAAATTGAATTGATAGCATTGTGATGTCAACGTCACAATGGTTCAAAGTTACTGACATTATCTAAATAAGTGGCAAGAAAGTCTGATCTCTAAGCAGGGCCAGATTCCCGGCAAGGCCACCGAGACCCGGCCTCTGGGCGGCACTGAGCAGAGGGGGCGGCACAGGTTTGAATAACCCGACACCGGGAACATAGAGTTCCGGGCGCCGGGCGGTAATTTACTTTCTAAATTTAGCCCTGCTTTGCACAAGCAGAGCTAAATGTAGAAACAAAAAAGTTTTTAAAAAAAGGAGAGAAACAAAAAAAACCCATAAAAAATGAAAACCAACCCTGCAGCCCCCCGCATTCTTTTGGCGGGGAGGGGGGGGCATTGCCGAACCCGGCCTTGGGGCGGCAGGGAGGGTAAATCCGGTCCTGTCTCTAAGACTTCTTTTTTCAGCTGGAAGGCAACAAGAACCTTTTTTTCGTTTGGTCAATGATATGAAAAATAACTTTTTATCATTTTCTTTCAGAAAAATATGTACTACTTATGGTAAAATGGTAATGCCAGACATACATTCAAATTATTTTTGTAATATCTTGAAGAGCATTTTCTGTTAGTCTATTGATGGCATCGCTGTATGCAAATAAGCACAGAAATAGCATTCAGTGTGCGTCACAGTCACAGAGTATTCATAGACCAATCAAAGGATCTCTGCTTAATCTTTCATTGATCAGAAAAGTATGACACAAAGTACTAAATGTTGATTTTAAGAGTGACGGTTTTTGCCTATTTTACATCTGACTCATCTCTAAACCCAATCACTGAAACCTTAGAGAAGCTTTTACATGTTACTGTCATTTCAGAAGTTATTTCATTCTTTAAAAATCTGCAGCGTTCATTAAATTAAAGGGAAAATATTGAGAGAGGAAAATATACTCTTTCCAATACTATACCAAAAGCTGAGTGATCATGCAAGCATGCTCACAGTCTCCTCCCTGCAGAGAGCTGTGAATAACAGTCCCCGCTCGCTGAAGAGATTCCCACCTCCAGTGCTTACTGGAGGGACAGACAGGGGAAGGGGTGGGCACAACTGGCTCTAGCTCAAGAGAGGCTCTGTCCTTCAGACAGCCGAGTGGATCCCCACAACATTGTCAGGATCTTTCCTGGCTGCAACACAGTTTGGCTTTAGTTCTCTTTTAATACCTGGTGATCACTCTTTAGGCACTTCCTGTTATGGGGTGACCATAGGGTTGCCACCTTTTTTTCAAGCGTAAACCGAACACTCTAGCGTTGCTCAGATATTTTTTTGGGGGGGAGAATGAGTGGTAGCTTATTTATATGTAAATAGCACCACACATTCATATGTAAATATCACAGTTGAGACTATTTCCAGTGGGGGGGGGGGGGGGGGGTGGAGCCCGCCTTTCT
>NW_017306373.1:2325198-2328819 GCF_000935625.1 Nanorana parkeri
GGGGGGGGGGCAGTAGCCCCTATCTTAATTTTGGTTGTCCCTGTCTGCCTGGCATCTTGTGTCCGGGTTTCTGCTGCCATGAAACCCAGACACAGCATTCAAAACCTGGACTGTCCGAGTGAATCCTGGACAGGTGGCAACCCCCTCCTCTTTTAGATTGTAAGCCCTCAGGGGCAGGGCCCTCCTTACCATCTTGTCTTGAATTGTATTGTAATTGTATTACAATTGTATTGTAATCCTTACATTGTAAAGCGCTGCGCAAACGGTTGGCGCTATATAAATACTATGTAATAATATTAATAATAATAATAACCCTTGGTGACCACTATCTCCCAAATTTGCTCCTGCTTCCTTACCATGTGTACTTTGCTACAAAGGCTAGTTATAAATTGTGCGGTTGCCATGTATCTTTAGCTTTGTTTCCTTACCTTGTCACATGCACACCTAGTGGACATTACTAACAGCAGCGTATTGGGCAGGCCACCATTGTCACCATCAGGCAGCCTCCCAGAGCAATGATGTACAAAGCAATGAGCAATGCACGAAGACAGGACCAAAGAGACTGAAGGAGATCAGCAGCAATGCAACAAAGGATACAGAAAATGTAAGAAAATGCCAAAGAAAATATTTAAAAAAGGGTTATCAGTGAAACTGAAGTTTTACTCCATATACTCTAACCTTATCCTATACCTCATAGTGACCATACACATTGTAATTTCATTCACTTTAAACCAATTTTTAATCACAACTGCAAATGACTAAATGGATCATTGCAACTTACTGTATTTTTCTTTTCACAAGTGCCACATACCACACACACCACACTTCACACAGACCACAAGGGTTAACACCTCGTTTGGTCTAGGGGCCAGACTACAATAATATATTTACCTGTTCCTCAGTCAATGCTCACCTCCGCTCTGGCTGTGGAATATCCTTTGGCATCCTCACGTCTAATCCAGGTGAATGGGTCTGCATTAGATGTGACTTCCGGAGCACAGGGCAGAAGAGGCTGCAAAAAAACTACTCCGCAGCCAAGCACGGTTGAGGATCAGGTAAGTATATCTTCCTTAATCCAGCCCCTAGACCAAAATGAGCAGTTAACCCTTGCAGTAAAAAAGATACATTATACTGCTACCACTACTACTACCCATTAATCCTTCTATAGTCAAAATATTTTTTCAATAATTGGTGCCTGTTTTTCCTTTGACTTTTCTCCTTCATGGAAGCTAAAAATACACATTGTCATGTCAGGGGCTAAAGCATTCTTCTTGGGGAAGGGGACAGGCATGGGAAGTAATGACTGGCATAGAGGACAGTTCTTTACAGTGACAATGCAGTCAAAATTCCTCCACTGCCTACACAGTGCTCAACAAGGTGCCAACTCTGCAGTTGAATCTGCTCTGTCAACCTGTTGATGAACGTCTAAGGCAAACAATGCAATTTGTATTTTTTTCCCTTTCAATACTTATAGTAGTATTATATATTATATTATATATTATGCCAAGCAAACTATTTTTTTTTTCTCCAAGCACTTACATTAATCATATATTTAAACAGCTCTATCTCTCTTAGCTTGGCTTCCCTGAACGTCCTGAAGTTCACAAGGGACACAGCTTCACTTCTTTAAAATCACAAGGAACACTGCAGACTCCTGAAGATGTCCACCTATTGAACTTTAAAAAATGCCACTTGTGACATTTCAATTAAGTTCTAACAAAAAAAACAACAGTGTGATGCGGCTCGATCAAGTGCATCATCACTGTGCAGGCATACGCACATCAGCGCATGGTGTGAACATGCCCTTAAACATCAAGGAGCAGCATACATTGTAAGTGATTTAAAGTGACACTAAACTCAGGAATTAAATCTTAAAAATGAATTCAAGTACCTTAATTATCAACATACATTTATCTTGTTTGTGTATCACTCAGCTGTAGATCTTTAAATCATCTCTGCATTGGTGCTGACACTTTCCATTCCTTATGGAGCTCACTCCTGCCATGGACTATAAACTCAATACAAATTAGTAAACTAAACATGAGATTATAGTCCATCACGGTAGTGAGCTTAGAGATGTGGCTACTTTACAACACAGACAGGGACCATGGGGAACAAAAGTAGCCAGCCTCCAGAAGGAATGACAGTGTCAGCATGAATTCAGAGATTTGAGGATCTACAGCCGAGTGATACAGAGATAAAATACATTTTTGTTACCAGTTAAGGTACTTGAATGTATTTTTAAGATTTAACTCCTGAGTTTATTGTCATTTTAATCTGCATTTGAAACAGCTTAAAAACCTTTAAACTTTTATATCACTTTAAGATAATGTTTTTTGAAACTAGCTTATAATTATACTTTAACAAAAAGTCTCAGTGTGTCTGGTAAAATGCATCTTTTTTTTCTACTCAAAACCATAACCTAATTGAATCTATCTTGTCCCAGCCTAACATTTGGTTAAGGAATTGCTAAATATTTGTTGGCTCCCATAGACATATAGAATGTGGAGTTTGCATTCCAAATCTTCATACAGCAGCAAGTTCATTCCTGGGTCAAGTAGACTTACAGACTTACTTAGGAACCAGTGACTTCTGATTTACACTATGCAAAATTGCTAATGACGGCAGTGACACTAATTACAACAAATATGAAGCTATTATACTATTTTTATACAGACAGTATCAAGGTAACTAAAACAGGCTGCTGGATAAGTGATGATTTGAATATTGTAGCAATCTACTGGTATACTGATGATTGCAGCTATATTTCTGACATGTACCATCAGGATCATTGACTTTATTTATGGTAATCTTTATGATGTCGTGAGATGCAGTGTTTAAAGTCATTTTGAAAGTATTGTGCAATATGATTTCCTCAGTGCATGAGAAATTGCAATGACAGATCATTACATCCTATTAAGGGTAAGATGTAGGTTAAAAAAAGAAAGTAAGTAGATATTAGCTTATATTTGGTGCCATGGTCCAACCTACTTCAGAAATTTGTAGACAGGTCCTGTAATTGCACTAGGACATAATATACTAGAGCTGCAGGGGGTAAAATTGTACCTGGATCCGGGGCCAAAATGTAATCTGTTTACCCATTTATTTAGCTGCTGCGTGCGGATATCATATTCTCTTCAGGACAAAGAAACATTTACTGTTTCCTTTTACCTGCACATCTGAAAATGACAGTGGATCACAATGTGGGGATGACTGTATAGCCGAAGGAAGCAGGAGCATAGCTTTACAGTGACCGCACATTGCAGCAAAGAACAACTCAACCAAAAACTTTATTAAAGGGGATTTATTTGCTTTTTAATCTTTTTTTTGTACGTACATCCATAAATGCGAATGGATTCAGATGCATTATTCTATTTTACATTAAAGGTGAACTCTTGGCATAAAAACTTTTTGCTGAAAGCCCAACTCCAAGGAAACTAAGGGGTCTATTCACAAAGCTGCCGAAGGATCTGGCCGTAGCTTCGGCCGATCCTTTGGCTAGCTTCGGCCCCAGGACCCCTCGGTTCAGGAGAACCAAGGGGGTGCTGTACGGGCTATTCATAATAGCCCGTACAGCTCCCGATCACGGCCAAGCGGCTCAGTCGAGCCGAGCGCATATGC
>NW_017306373.1:2329988-2332142 GCF_000935625.1 Nanorana parkeri
AGCCGATCCAGATGTTGGATCGGCTGAGTCGAACTCCTTCTGCACTTCGGGTCGGCCGAACATGCTGAGCATGTTTGGCCGACCCGAAGCCACCCGAAGCAAGCCGATCTACGGCTGATTTCAGCCGATGTACGGCTGAAATCAGCCGTACCAGCCTGAAGTGAATAGCCGAACAGTGTTCGGCTCACTTCACTTCTGATCGGTCATTCACTCGGCTGCCCTCGGCAGCATAGTGAATAGACCCCTAAATGTTTTCCCTTCCAGTAGGGTTGCCCCCACACTACAAGGGTTAACTGCTGGTTTATGCCAGGAGACTGGAAAAAGCAGTTTTACTTACCTGATCCCTTCTCACCTTGAAGTCAGTGCTCTTATCTGCTCCGGCTGTGGGCTGTTCCTTGGCGTCCTCATATGCAATGCAGGGCTATGAAGCCTACATTGTATTTGATTACATCAGCAGTCCTTACACCACAGGAGTGAAGGGGAGAAGAGACTACTGGACTGGCTTAGCAGACCAGAGGGAGTCAGTGGTAGCAGGGCTCAGGTAAGTAAAATAGCTTTTTCCTATCCCCTTCATATAAACAATCAGTTAACTCTTGCAGTGCAGGGGCAGCCCCACTACAAGGGAAAACTTCTAATTTCCCTGGAGTTGGGCTTTGAATATATTTTTCAACAGCCACAAATGATATAAATCTACTTTGTGTGCACCACACATCTTTTCAGACCTGGATAATACCTTGTAAATAACAATGCAGAAGACACTCTAGGTCATAAGGAGAGCCTTGATCACATCACCAGTCAAAGTCAGTTGACATTGTATTCATTAAAATGAATGCTTTGCTTTCTTCAGAGCCCGCAAGCAAGCAAAGTGTAAAGCACATCACTACGCTTTATATATGGGCCAGATTATTATTTTCCCAAAGCAGTAGTATGGCCATGCTGCTTACTACTGCACAATTTTTGTGCTTTGCTGATATTTTTTTACCTTACTGTAAGTCTAGCAGACAGGGTACATAAAACAATAGATCCTCTGCAGTCTTGAATGACATAAAACACTACAATGTTCCTTGGCAGCAAAGAATGTGTGATCTTTTCCAAAGTTTTAGGATCAAGTGAGGGAGCCTGACATCAGTTCTAATTTTTTATGTAACTCTGTTGTATGAGGTGGAAGTCAAGACTCTCACCCAGGAAATGACATGTCTCTGTACAGCACCTTTGTAAACCAGGAGATATGATTGTATGCTTAAGTGGGAGATAAGGGACTTTCCTGAATTCGCTTTGTACATTGCCTCCACTTTGAATGACTATTGGCCACCATCATCTTCAAAGAACACCTTATTCCCAGGCTGATATGCTTTCTTGAATTTTGCAGCAATGCAGGTTCAGTCTTTAAAATAGAATTAAACCTTAATTTTTGCATATATTTACTGCTAGCAGGTAAATATCTTAAAAAAGAAAGAAAAATTTTATCTAAAAACATTGCAACCTGTATCCAGCTCTGCAATCTGTTTAGAGCTAATTAAAACTTCAAATTTATGCAGCCTGTGTTTCATATAGCCTCACCTGTTTTTATGCGTTCAATCCTATGTGAGCCCACACACAATTACTGTACAATACTTTCTAAACTTTATGGAGTTAACAATATTACCGAATGGCATAATCTGCAGACTGTTATCCAGCTCTATCAGGCATTTTATGTTGCTAATCTTAAAGCATTTAGTCATTGATAAACATACCAATTCTGATTTGCAAGTGAGTATTCGGTGCTCCAGCCCTACTACAACCTGGATTTGATACCATTTTGTGGTTGTCAGGGATCTGAACACCTCCAGGTGGCGCTGGAGTGGGCGGGGCTAACAGGCCGTATATACATGGCCTGTTACATCCAGGAAGCTCCCGGCTGGCCGTTTGATTACAACAACCGTCCGGGAGGTGGTTAAGAACAGTACAGAGACAATTTAAGATGTGCTGATGAAAATAACCCATAGCGACCAGATTTCAACTAATTGGCCACATCTAACATGTGGTTTCTCTTTGCTGTGGGTAACTGCGCTTTGTAACTCCTCATTGTGTATGCTGCCTTAATGCTTCTGTACCTTCAATTTTGTCTTCATTGGGAAACGAAGGTTCAGGAAGGATTATATTTTTATGACAATT
>NW_017306373.1:2332160-2332395 GCF_000935625.1 Nanorana parkeri
TCTCCTTCTCATCTCACATTTTTCTATTATCTGAACTGAACATTTCAGAATATCCTGCCTTATAAATAGTGTGATATGTTTCCGAACGGCTTGATAGAGTGGTGTGAAAAATGCAAGTCACGATTTTCTATTTTGTTGTTGCAATTCTAGATTCTACCACATTTTTCGCAAAAACAAAAATGCTCTACTGAGTGTGTGTGTGTGTGTCAGTGGCGTAACAACCGGGGGGGCGGGG
>NW_017306373.1:2338125-2383634 GCF_000935625.1 Nanorana parkeri
GGTAACCAGGGACGCTGATCTCTCTGCAAGTGACCGGAGCCAGCCGTAAGATCACGGCTGGCTCCGCCTAGCTGTCAGAAGCAGGCTGTCGGGCGGCCAATGGCCGGCTGCTCGGCCAGGTTCGGCTTTCAGCGCGGTTCAGCTGATCCGAGGCATATGCCTTCGGCTCGACTGAGCCGCTCGGCTACGTTCGGGAGCTGTACGGGCTATTGTGAATAGCCCATACAGCAGCCCTTTGGTTCTACTGAACCGAAGGGGTCCTGGGGCCGAAGCTAGCCGAAGAATCGGCCGAAGCTACGGCTAGATTCTTTGGCTGCTTCGTGAATAGACCCCATAGACTTCTCCAAACCTGCCCAATAACTCGGTCAGTCAGCGCTGGCAGATCGGAGCGGGGAGGGGGGGAATCCAGCCCCCTCCCCTGTCATGGGAGAGTGCCATGACAGGATCGAGAGGTGAGCAAATGCCGGTATGTGTTAGACTTGTGCGCCATCAAAAAATTTGTTTCGTTTCGGATTATCCGTTATTTCATATTTCGTAATTCGTGTCCAAAACTCAATGTGGATTTTCGTTAGTTTCATCACATTTTCGTACCGTTACGAACATTCGTTATGATGAAGTTAAAAAGCTTAAATACCTTTGTTAATATTGGAGTCGATGGTAGTTTTTTTTTATCCGAAATACGAAATTTCGTTGACGAATTTCGGATCCGAATCCGAATTCCGTTACAACGGAAACGTGACTGTTTGGTTGACTAATCAGAGGTTTTCTTCTGCTGCTGAGGGTTGAATTACAGGCACGAAATATGAAATTCCGTTAAAGGAATTTCATATTTTGGATTTAAAAAAATCTTGTCATGTTGTTCAACCTCAGCCACAGGGGTAATATTAGTTACTGTTTCAACGAAATTCGGATCCGAAATTCGTCAACGGAATTTCGTATTTCGGATACATTCGGAAGCATTGCAATTCGGATTTCGGATGCTTCCGAATTTACGAACTTCAGGAAATTCGTACGAATTTCGATTCGTAACGAAATGAATCGCACATGTCTAGTATGTGTTCGCTCACCTCCCGATCTACTGAGCCAACCTGTGACAGTCTCATTGTCACAGGCCGGCTAGAACTATGAGGTGAGTGAAAAGCACTCACCTCATAGTTCTCCTTTAAATATAACCATATATTTTTACATGCCAACATTTCCAGGATATTACTGAAATCATGAAAATGATGCTTACTGACAGTAAGTTTCCAATTAATGCACTCTGTCTGATGTTCCTTGCAAGCTTTTAGCAAAGGTCTAGATAACCATGAGTAATAAACGGGTAGGTCTGCAGGTTGTGTGGCTTGTATGAACATATTAAATCATACATTATATAAAAATACAATCACTAAAATCTCATATAAGCTTCAATAGGCTAATGTAAGTCCAAAACTGGTTTGCAATATGTTCAAATCTGCAGCGATATTTGAAATTAAAATACCTGGAGATCTTGCTATGGAGGTCTTTGTTGAGGCACTTCCTGTTATAGAGTGAGAATGCACTGTCCCTGTCTCGCATTTTTGCTCTGGAGTTGTCACCCTCTGATGGAGATTACCTGTGGCTTTTTCAACACACATTAAGAAGGTATGGTCCACTGTTGTCACCATCCTCATGGACATTTCAGTAAGTATTTACATCTACTATTAATTGGTGAGATTGATGAAGGGACTCTGCAAGTTCCTGAAACATTGACATTCTTATGGTGGGAATAAAGTTCTTTTAAAAAAAACATTGCTTTCTTGCAAGATTGGTGCGCTGATGAAAATCATTCACGTTTGCAGTTCATGTCACCATTCAGCTAAACACACTCCTTGTTAAGGCTTTGGTCTGCATAGTATGCAGCTGAAATATATACTGTATAACATTCAATCCCCCAAACCTGCCGCCCTGTCTGTTCTCTCACCAGCAGGATTGCAGAAGATGGTCAATAGGCAAGTGGAGTCTAACCTTTCAGAGATACCTCTGAGAGATGGGTGTATGTACTATTTGGCCCCATTCACACCTCAATGCAATGCGCTGTTGGGCACAATGAATGAGCTGTAACGCACCTCAGCACATAAAAATTTAGGTTCTGGAGAAATGTTTTATTTGTCCCCTTGCATAGTTGTGCATTGTGTTGCTTGGCAGTACGTTAGGTAAATCATTCAAAATAAATGGCACTGCAATACACTAATAATACACTCATAATAATACACACATCTTACTGAGCATTAGCACAATGTGGGTAATGTGAACAAGCCTCCCATTCAGTTGTAAACTCTTCCTGGCAGAACAGAAATATCATCTCTATGTCACACTGTAACCAAAGGCTGAAATAAAGTCTGCCTGAGCTCAGACCTGATAGCTGACACTCCAGTATAACTGTCTGGAGACATAACAATGTCTATATTTTTTCATAGTCTTTTATTGTAAAATATTGAGCAAAGGTCTGGAATTTGTACATGAGCACATTTTTATGTTTTCTTTGTGAAGTTGATACATACCTTAGTTATATACACCCATCCATTATGAGTATAATGTATGCAGGTAAATTACACATAATGTATATAAGTGAGCAATTCATTTAAATATGTATGCATATAATATCCATGTATAACTGTAATTTAATGGTTTTAAATCATATGCTTATCTTTCTAAGATGTATTTTAAACAGATACTTAAAAATGTAGAATAAGGAAAAAAAATATTGTCTGCATGTACGTAAAAAACCTTTCCCTGCTCGTTTTTTTTCTTCTGACATTTGAGCCGTTTACTGCCGTCAGAATAAAAAAAAACCATAAAAATCACCATAGGAATGTATAGCTGGATTCCTATTGGCTATTTCAATTTGCAATAGCCAATAGCAACTGGCACTTCTGCTGTCAATCACTAGCAGGGAAATAAGTGCAACAGTAATCTTGTGTTAAAACATCAATTAATACCAAACGTATGTGATAATGTGAAAGAACAATATGTGAATAATATTGCAAAAATAAAAGTTGAAATGTAACAGATATATCCAACATATATATGACATGTAAAAAGGTCATAAACAATTTATTCAATCAAAATTCATAAAAACAAATGTTCAAATATAAATAAAAAAGATCAAAAAACTTTGGTCTTGGAGGTAGAATCTTGTGTATCAAGATTTAAAACTACCCAGTGTTTTCTTATAATTGTCTCTATGTCCTTTTATTGGACATTAAAATCCATTACCATGGCCCCACTAAAATCATCTTTCCCATCCCTCACAGCAACTGTATCATTTTTCTTCAGAGCGTTTGCGTGTTCCATCTTAGCCACCTTATCCAATTCTGATTGTAAAAAATCTTCATCATAGCCTTTTTGAAGAAATCTATTCCTTAGAATCTTCGATTGATTTTTGAAGTGCTCCTCTTTGATACAGTTGCACTTCATTCTGTACCAAGGAGGAGCACTTCAAAGATCAATCGAAGATTCTAAAAAGAATAGATTTCTTCAGAAAGAGTATGATGAAGATTTTTTACAATCAGAATTACTAATAGGAGGGACAACCGTATTTAGACCTGATAATAGGTCTTTTAAAAAGGTGAGCAGCACTCAAAAAAGTTTCTCTTGGGAGAGGTTCTCTGACTAAGTTGAGCATTTTTTAATGAATTTTGATTGAATTAATTTTGTATTTCCTTTTTACATGTCATATATTTGTTGGATATATGTTTGACATTTCAACCTTTTTTTTTGCAATATTTATTTATCTATTAATTTTAACATTATTACATAAGTATGGTGTTGATAGATGTTTTAATGCACTTTGATGTTTTTGCAGTGCTTTGTTTAGCATATGAATAGTATTTCTTTTTAGATATTTATTTGTGGCACTTGCGCACTTTTGCATGGCTCACTTATACTTTTTTATACAAAAAAATATACTGGCATTGCATAACTCTTGGGTAGCACCCTGCGATCTCCCAGAGACCTCCTCTGTCTTCCAGGCGGAGCCCTGAACACTTACCAATCATGGTTCCCGAGCTGGAGGCTTCATCCCACCCATGTCTCTGGGGTCCCAGGATCATAATCAGGGTTTATCAATGCTGGAAAAAACTGAAAAGCCAGTGTCCTCCCTCTGCCATAGGCCTCATGGAGCTTCTCAACTTGTATGGATGAGAACCCAGGGTGCCCTCCGGCCCTTTTTACACAATGACCGGGCACCGCACCGTTACACTGGAGGGGAGCACAAATATATAAAAACGTATTGGAATTCTGCTTTAATTGACCTGTAGCACCCTGTAAGCAGGAATGCTTAATACATTTAGTATTGTCAGATTGTATTCGGTCTGATGCTGATCTATAGTGTATGCCAATCTGGTTCCCCTAATTAATCTGGTGTCCTTTGCATCTGCCTGCTGCTGGGTGTATCCTTGCCACAGTGCAGAGCAACCAATAAGAGATTATGAATATGTATGTCTCCCTAGCCAATCACTAGGAGTTTGATGGCCAGTGGTGCATGCTGGGAGAAGAGATACATACTTGGGGCGGACCATGTGAGCTCTCTCTTTCTCCCCCAGACCCTGCCTGGGGAGAGGCTGCTACTGACTGTCTAATATGGCTAAGCCTGAAACCTTACTGAGTCTGTGGGCCCAGGAGTGGACTGACAACACATGGGGCCCCTGGGCAATATGAGATTATGGGGCCCCATTGTGCTTCGCCCATATGCAAGCCTCAACCACACATCATGCTCACATATACATTGTTGTGTTACTGAAATTATTTCTCCACACAATTTTTTTTCCATAGCAGGTCTATTCATTGAAAGGTGAATTGCAGAAGGATTGGTAGGAGAATGTCAAACTATACACCAATATAAGCAATTTGGAAAGTGAGCTAACACAGCAAAAAAAATTCTGGTTTGGCTATTTTGACCAAGATTCTTCAATTCTGCCAATTACCCTGGCTAAATTGCAGGAGAATTAGTAGGAGTATTGACAGGAGAACTGAATAATTAAAGACTGGAGAGGGGGTTTGGGAGCGTATAGCCCAAACCAGCACAAATACACGCAGACCTCAGACCAGCACCTCAGACCAGTACCAATACCCGGCAGACCATCAGACCAGGACCAATACCCGGCAGACCTCAGACCAGTACCAATACACGGCAGACCTCAGACCAGCACCAATACGCGGCAGACAATCAAACCAGCACCAATACACGGCAGACCTCAGACCAGCACCAATACATGGCAGACCTCAGACCAGCACCAATACGTGGCAGACAATCAGACCAGCACCAATACACGGCAGACCATCAGACCAGAACCAATAGATAGCAGACCTTTAGACCAGAACCAATACACAGCAGACCATCAGACCCGAACCAATACACAGCAGACCTTTAGACCAGAACCAATACACGGCAGACCTTTAGACCAGAACCAATACACGGCAGACCTTTAGACCAGAACCAATACACGGCAGACCATCAGACCACATCCGATCGACCATCAGCATACACAGGAAACTACTCCTCCATGACAGCAGACCAGTGGCGTCACAAGTGGGGTGCGGGGGGTGTGGCCTGCACCTGGGTGACAACAAAATGACACCCCCTCTGAAAAGTCAGACACTCAGTCATGGACCGAGAGCCCGACAGTTGCACAAGAGAGGAGGGGACACGGCGACATACCTTATCCTGCCGGGTGAACGTCCCCTCTCTGCCGACATCCATCACCCAGATGACTGCCGGCAGGTAACACTGGTGCAGCACGTGACGTCGTCATGCGCATACGCGATTACGTCACTGTGGGGTGTCACCCAGCCACGGGATGCCTCTGCAGCAGACACAGCCCCTTCTGTCTGTGTGTATGGGAAGCAATGCTGGAGAGCATGAGGCACCCAACTAGTATCTGCTATTTGCCCCTCCAGCAAGTTAGTAGGAACCCCCAGGCACTTTGCTCGGTTTGCCATCACCAGGAGTGTGATAAAACTTTTCTCCAACAAGCTATGTGTAGTAGGTGATCCCTCCTCCCTTCCTTAGATGGCTCAGCACTGCTTTTTAGGGATAGATATGCAACAGTTCCTTGGCTTGCTGCTCATGGGGGAAGTTGGAGGGGGTTGAGCCGTGCTTCCTGACTGGAGTGTCGGCACTGTGTGATAAGCGATCTTGAAGAACTGACAGGGAGTTTAAGTCACATTTATGCAGGCAGCCCCTGTCTGGCCCCTCTGCTGAGCTGATAGGGTCGGGCACGGGAGGGCTGCCTGCATACAGTACACAGCATGACGATCCTATATGCCTGAATGTGAGTACACAGCACAACAATCTCACCTGGATCCCGGCTTGCCTGACAGACCAATCGACAGGGGACACTAACAAATCAGGAGACACTGCTGTGTTAGCAGCGGTGGCAGGGTCTGTGGGCTGGAAGTGGATACAGGGGCAGATGTGAGTCGGCGACGGGCCTGTCCTGTCCTGACTGCGAGCCCTCGGGCAGTGCCCAACTGCCCGTATGGTCAGTCCGCCCCTGGGTGGGCCTAGTTGCTCCTACTGATACCAAGGATGAGGACTACTAATTACTTCTGATTCAAGTACTGCTCAGCCAGATGCTCTGCACACAGATTGCCAAATCTGGCTTTAAAGAGGACCTTTGCACTCGAAAATCTAATTTTAGCAATGCATCCCTCTATGTATGATAATTGATAACAATATAGACATGCCAGGTGTAAAATGCTGTGATTTGAAATACACTTGCAGAGCATTCACTTCCTGCTTTGAAAGGGCAAAATGACTTCAGTTTGCCAAAGTAATGCACACTGAGCAGATCATTGCTGAGAAATCTCATCTGTAATCTCATGAGATCTCAGGGAAAGGCATTTTCCTCCCATGGGTTGATGTGCATTGTCACATGTCCTAGTCGTATGTCTAGTCACCTGTACCAGAAATCCAGGAAGTAAAAGGAAATCTGCCCTTTCCTGATGACCACTGCCAGAAGACTGCGGAAGAAAAGAGAAATAAGATATGCAAAGTATACAAAGCCTGCAATTATATGGAAGTATGTGTTTGTAGATTGTCATTAATAAACATTTCTAAAGGTGTGTTTGTTGTTTTTTAAAGATATGGGTAAAGTTCCACTTTAAAGGTCCTAGTGTTTGAATGGCAGCAGCTACTGTGTTCTTCTAATTAAAGGAGTCTACAACAGCCTGACCCTAATCCTCTCTTCCAGACGTTCTTCAATAACATTCTTCAGCATCATATCTACAGTCTGGGCCTCACTTTTATCGGTCGCCACAGAGGGTGGTTAGAGCTATTGAGGCAGCTGGTTGTTAAAAATCTCTAGACAGGCTATGGAGGACCCGATTATTCTCTGCGGCTTCTTAGGGGGTGCACTACAGACCTCTACAAACTTTGGCAGAGAATGATTTTCTAACAAGCTGGAAACTCCCTTTGACCCATTCATATCAATTGTTTTGTCCCTAGAATGTTGCAAAATTTAATCTGTTTAATAAGCATTGACTTTTCTCAAAATATTTCTTAAAAATTGCGCTATTTAAATTGTCAACGTGAACTAAGCTTGCCCATACTTGGATAGCTTTGTGTTCAAGCTAATCTTTTCATGTAGTTTAAAGTGATAGAAATGCATTTAGCCAACAGTCTGATCAAATATAAGCAAAGAGGGAATTCAAAAACATTAAATAAATGTACTTTGTTTACAAAGGCACAGTTGGAGTGCATTTAAATGGGTACATATTGTAGTACATATAGCTTAGTCGATATCGATTATATGTCATTCCCAGATGTAGCTTAAAATGCACAGTGAGTTTAATATACAACACAAACATAGGAGCAGGAAATAGCATAAGTAGAGTTATCTGTGTTACAAGTGAGTAAATCCATAGTTGATAACTGTAATGTACTGTCCAAACTTAGACTGTTGTGGTTGATGTATTAGATTACAAAATCTAATACATAACAATATCTATTGTATGAGTAGGACTGGGTTGTAAAAAGTTAATGTAATCTATGCTGTATGCTATATTTCTTATCATTGTTCCGGTCAATACATTTTGGAACAGTGCACTTTAAGTGGATCTGAACTTAAAAAGTGAAGGTTTGCTATGTTATAGGGGGCATGTAGAAATGTTAGCAAGAGAGACCGAGTGCCGCTCACAAGCCCTAAAATCAGTCTACGTGTGGTGGAAGTAGAAATGATAATTGTGCCCAAGTAATCTTTTTTTTTTAAATTTCACTAGAGAAATAGCAGTGCACTTTCTTTTATGTGAGGGTGCCTAGACACTCCTGTGCCTACAGCCCTATAGCTGTATATCTGCAGTGAGATCTAAGCCACTGTGCTTGTGACCAGGGGCATATTTACCGCGAGGCAAACAAGGCGTTTGCCTGGAGCGGCACTTTGCAGGGGAGCGGCATTTTTCGCCCCTCTGCAAAGAGGAAAGCTGGGGACGAACAAGGCGCCGGGCACACGAGATCAAGCAGCGTAGGCTGCCTTAAAAGGTGGCTGCTAACGGGGCCTGGCAGTGAGCTGGCGGGTGTATGAGGAGGCGTGGCCGGGGCCGAGGGAGAAGCGGCCCGGCCGTCAGAGGCTGCGGTGCCGCTCCAAGAAGATTCGGCGGCTGCAGAAAGACGCGGACCTGGGCCGGTGGAGGCTGCAGATGGGATGGCGGCTCCAAGAAGCATCGCGGCTGCAGATGGGATGGGACCGAGATAGACACGGCCCCAGTCGGCGGAGGCTGCGGGCGGCTCAAGTAAGATGCAGGCATGTCTCTATGTCCTTTTATTGGACATTAAAATCCATTACCATGGCCCCACTAAAATCATCTTTCCCATCCCTCACAGCAACTGTATCATTTTTCTTCAGAGCGTTTGCGTGTTCCATCTTAGCCACCTTATCCAATTCTGATTGTAAAAAATCTTCATCATAGCCTTTTTGAAGAAATCTATTCCTTAGAATCTTCGATTGATTTTTGAAGTGCTCCTCTTTGATACAGTTGCACTTCATTCTGTACCAAGGAGGAGCACTTCAAAGATCAATCGAAGATTCTAAAAAGAATAGATTTCTTCAGAAAGAGTATGATGAAGATTTTTTACAATCAGAATTACTAATAGGAGGGACAACCGTATTTAGACCTGATAATAGGTCTTTTAAAAAGGTGAGCAGCACTCAAAAAAGTTTCTCTTGGGAGAGGTTCTCTGACTAAGTTGAGCATTTTTTAATGAATTTTGATTGAATTAATTTTGTATTTCCTTTTTACATGTCATATATTTGTTGGATATATGTTTGACATTTCAACCTTTTTTTTTGCAATATTTATTTATCTATTAATTTTAACATTATTACATAAGTATGGTGTTGATAGATGTTTTAATGCACTTTGATGTTTTTGCAGTGCTTTGTTTAGCATATGAATAGTATTTCTTTTTAGATATTTATTTGTGGCACTTGCGCACTTTTGCATGGCTCACTTATACTTTTTTATACAAAAAAATATACTGGCATTGCATAACTCTTGGGTAGCACCCTGCGATCTCCCAGAGACCTCCTCTGTCTTCCAGGCGGAGCCCTGAACACTTACCAATCATGGTTCCCGAGCTGGAGGCTTCATCCCACCCATGTCTCTGGGGTCCCAGGATCATAATCAGGGTTTATCAATGCTGGAAAAAACTGAAAAGCCAGTGTCCTCCCTCTGCCATAGGCCTCATGGAGCTTCTCAACTTGTATGGATGAGAACCCAGGGTGCCCTCCGGCCCTTTTTACACAATGACCGGGCACCGCACCGTTACACTGGAGGGGAGCACAAATATATAAAAACGTATTGGAATTCTGCTTTAATTGACCTGTAGCACCCTGTAAGCAGGAATGCTTAATACATTTAGTATTGTCAGATTGTATTCGGTCTGATGCTGATCTATAGTGTATGCCAATCTGGTTCCCCTAATTAATCTGGTGTCCTTTGCATCTGCCTGCTGCTGGGTGTATCCTTGCCACAGTGCAGAGCAACCAATAAGAGATTATGAATATGTATGTCTCCCTAGCCAATCACTAGGAGTTTGATGGCCAGTGGTGCATGCTGGGAGAAGAGATACATACTTGGGGCGGACCATGTGAGCTCTCTCTTTCTCCCCCAGACCCTGCCTGGGGAGAGGCTGCTACTGACTGTCTAATATGGCTAAGCCTGAAACCTTACTGAGTCTGTGGGCCCAGGAGTGGACTGACAACACATGGGGCCCCTGGGCAATATGAGATTATGGGGCCCCATTGTGCTTCGCCCATATGCAAGCCTCAACCACACATCATGCTCACATATACATTGTTGTGTTACTGAAATTATTTCTCCACACAATTTTTTTTCCATAGCAGGTCTATTCATTGAAAGGTGAATTGCAGAAGGATTGGTAGGAGAATGTCAAACTATACACCAATATAAGCAATTTGGAAAGTGAGCTAACACAGCAAAAAAAATTCTGGTTTGGCTATTTTGACCAAGATTCTTCAATTCTGCCAATTACCCTGGCTAAATTGCAGGAGAATTAGTAGGAGTATTGACAGGAGAACTGAATAATTAAAGACTGGAGAGGGGGTTTGGGAGCGTATAGCCCAAACCAGCACAAATACACGCAGACCTCAGACCAGCACCTCAGACCAGTACCAATACCCGGCAGACCATCAGACCAGGACCAATACCCGGCAGACCTCAGACCAGTACCAATACACGGCAGACCTCAGACCAGCACCAATACGCGGCAGACAATCAAACCAGCACCAATACACGGCAGACCTCAGACCAGCACCAATACATGGCAGACCTCAGACCAGCACCAATACGTGGCAGACAATCAGACCAGCACCAATACACGGCAGACCATCAGACCAGAACCAATAGATAGCAGACCTTTAGACCAGAACCAATACACAGCAGACCATCAGACCCGAACCAATACACAGCAGACCTTTAGACCAGAACCAATACACGGCAGACCTTTAGACCAGAACCAATACACGGCAGACCTTTAGACCAGAACCAATACACGGCAGACCATCAGACCACATCCGATCGACCATCAGCATACACAGGAAACTACTCCTCCATGACAGCAGACCAGTGGCGTCACAAGTGGGGTGCGGGGGGTGTGGCCTGCACCTGGGTGACAACAAAATGACACCCCCTCTGAAAAGTCAGACACTCAGTCATGGACCGAGAGCCCGACAGTTGCACAAGAGAGGAGGGGACACGGCGACATACCTTATCCTGCCGGGTGAACGTCCCCTCTCTGCCGACATCCATCACCCAGATGACTGCCGGCAGGTAACACTGGTGCAGCACGTGACGTCGTCATGCGCATACGCGATTACGTCACTGTGGGGTGTCACCCAGCCACGGGATGCCTCTGCAGCAGACACAGCCCCTTCTGTCTGTGTGTATGGGAAGCAATGCTGGAGAGCATGAGGCACCCAACTAGTATCTGCTATTTGCCCCTCCAGCAAGTTAGTAGGAACCCCCAGGCACTTTGCTCGGTTTGCCATCACCAGGAGTGTGATAAAACTTTTCTCCAACAAGCTATGTGTAGTAGGTGATCCCTCCTCCCTTCCTTAGATGGCTCAGCACTGCTTTTTAGGGATAGATATGCAACAGTTCCTTGGCTTGCTGCTCATGGGGGAAGTTGGAGGGGGTTGAGCCGTGCTTCCTGACTGGAGTGTCGGCACTGTGTGATAAGCGATCTTGAAGAACTGACAGGGAGTTTAAGTCACATTTATGCAGGCAGCCCCTGTCTGGCCCCTCTGCTGAGCTGATAGGGTCGGGCACGGGAGGGCTGCCTGCATACAGTACACAGCATGACGATCCTATATGCCTGAATGTGAGTACACAGCACAACAATCTCACCTGGATCCCGGCTTGCCTGACAGACCAATCGACAGGGGACACTAACAAATCAGGAGACACTGCTGTGTTAGCAGCGGTGGCAGGGTCTGTGGGCTGGAAGTGGATACAGGGGCAGATGTGAGTCGGCGACGGGCCTGTCCTGTCCTGACTGCGAGCCCTCGGGCAGTGCCCAACTGCCCGTATGGTCAGTCCGCCCCTGGGTGGGCCTAGTTGCTCCTACTGATACCAAGGATGAGGACTACTAATTACTTCTGATTCAAGTACTGCTCAGCCAGATGCTCTGCACACAGATTGCCAAATCTGGCTTTAAAGAGGACCTTTGCACTCGAAAATCTAATTTTAGCAATGCATCCCTCTATGTATGATAATTGATAACAATATAGACATGCCAGGTGTAAAATGCTGTGATTTGAAATACACTTGCAGAGCATTCACTTCCTGCTTTGAAAGGGCAAAATGACTTCAGTTTGCCAAAGTAATGCACACTGAGCAGATCATTGCTGAGAAATCTCATCTGTAATCTCATGAGATCTCAGGGAAAGGCATTTTCCTCCCATGGGTTGATGTGCATTGTCACATGTCCTAGTCGTATGTCTAGTCACCTGTACCAGAAATCCAGGAAGTAAAAGGAAATCTGCCCTTTCCTGATGACCACTGCCAGAAGACTGCGGAAGAAAAGAGAAATAAGATATGCAAAGTATACAAAGCCTGCAATTATATGGAAGTATGTGTTTGTAGATTGTCATTAATAAACATTTCTAAAGGTGTGTTTGTTGTTTTTTAAAGATATGGGTAAAGTTCCACTTTAAAGGTCCTAGTGTTTGAATGGCAGCAGCTACTGTGTTCTTCTAATTAAAGGAGTCTACAACAGCCTGACCCTAATCCTCTCTTCCAGACGTTCTTCAATAACATTCTTCAGCATCATATCTACAGTCTGGGCCTCACTTTTATCGGTCGCCACAGAGGGTGGTTAGAGCTATTGAGGCAGCTGGTTGTTAAAAATCTCTAGACAGGCTATGGAGGACCCGATTATTCTCTGCGGCTTCTTAGGGGGTGCACTACAGACCTCTACAAACTTTGGCAGAGAATGATTTTCTAACAAGCTGGAAACTCCCTTTGACCCATTCATATCAATTGTTTTGTCCCTAGAATGTTGCAAAATTTAATCTGTTTAATAAGCATTGACTTTTCTCAAAATATTTCTTAAAAATTGCGCTATTTAAATTGTCAACGTGAACTAAGCTTGCCCATACTTGGATAGCTTTGTGTTCAAGCTAATCTTTTCATGTAGTTTAAAGTGATAGAAATGCATTTAGCCAACAGTCTGATCAAATATAAGCAAAGAGGGAATTCAAAAACATTAAATAAATGTACTTTGTTTACAAAGGCACAGTTGGAGTGCATTTAAATGGGTACATATTGTAGTACATATAGCTTAGTCGATATCGATTATATGTCATTCCCAGATGTAGCTTAAAATGCACAGTGAGTTTAATATACAACACAAACATAGGAGCAGGAAATAGCATAAGTAGAGTTATCTGTGTTACAAGTGAGTAAATCCATAGTTGATAACTGTAATGTACTGTCCAAACTTAGACTGTTGTGGTTGATGTATTAGATTACAAAATCTAATACATAACAATATCTATTGTATGAGTAGGACTGGGTTGTAAAAAGTTAATGTAATCTATGCTGTATGCTATATTTCTTATCATTGTTCCGGTCAATACATTTTGGAACAGTGCACTTTAAGTGGATCTGAACTTAAAAAGTGAAGGTTTGCTATGTTATAGGGGGCATGTAGAAATGTTAGCAAGAGAGACCGAGTGCCGCTCACAAGCCCTAAAATCAGTCTACGTGTGGTGGAAGTAGAAATGATAATTGTGCCCAAGTAATCTTTTTTTTTTAAATTTCACTAGAGAAATAGCAGTGCACTTTCTTTTATGTGAGGGTGCCTAGACACTCCTGTGCCTACAGCCCTATAGCTGTATATCTGCAGTGAGATCTAAGCCACTGTGCTTGTGACCAGGGGCATATTTACCGCGAGGCAAACAAGGCGTTTGCCTGGAGCGGCACTTTGCAGGGGAGCGGCATTTTTCGCCCCTCTGCAAAGAGGAAAGCTGGGGACGAACAAGGCGCCGGGCACACGAGATCAAGCAGCGTAGGCTGCCTTAAAAGGTGGCTGCTAACGGGGCCTGGCAGTGAGCTGGCGGGTGTATGAGGAGGCGTGGCCGGGGCCGAGGGAGAAGCGGCCCGGCCGTCAGAGGCTGCGGTGCCGCTCCAAGAAGATTCGGCGGCTGCAGAAAGACGCGGACCTGGGCCGGTGGAGGCTGCAGATGGGATGGCGGCTCCAAGAAGCATCGCGGCTGCAGATGGGATGGGACCGAGATAGACACGGCCCCAGTCGGCGGAGGCTGCGGGCGGCTCAAGTAAGATGCAGGCAGGAAGCAAGATGCCGAATGGAAGCAGGCTGGGGAGCTGCAGGTAAGAAGAGCAGCATGTGTGCAGGGAAAGGGACCCTCCACAGTCCATAATAGATCATGCACAGCCCACCTTAAAGTCTCTGTGCAAGGTCTATGGTGGGCTCTGGGGGGTCTCTGGTGGGGTTTGCAGGAACTCAGATGGGCACTGCAAGGTCTATGGTGGTCTCAGCCTGACATCCTGCAGTGCCCACCAGAGATCCTTTACAGCCACTTGAGACCCCGGCTTCCCTGCAACACTAAGGCCTCATTCACACTGCTTAAGGCTGTGACACACTGCACGCGAAGCAGCGTGGAGCGGTGGCGCGCTGCCTTCGCGAGCAGTGTCATGTAATTTTCTCCTCGGCACCTTAGCTTGCGAGAGCTCACGTAGCCTAGCGTGCCGAGATGAAATATTTCATCTTCAGCCAATCGGCTCGCTCGTATAAACCGGCGCATTGCGATGCGACGTCTGGCTGGTTGTTATGCAGGAGCCGATTGGCTGAAGGTGCAGTCAATCATGTGCCTGCACTCAGTTCACACACAGCACGCAAAGCTCCGTGCCGGACAGCTTTGCTTCGCTCTGCACGGCTTTGCGTGCAGTGTGTCACGACCTTCAGAGTTGGCACATAAACATCCGTGCTGGTGCGGGTGTCCATGCTCGGACGCAGATAGGATCCATCCTGTCTGTGTACGAGTACGGACATCCACATGGACGTGCAGTTCAGGTGAGCGTACAGCTGCGTCCTCCCATAGAGAAGAACAGGCTGCTGCGTACAAATCACACGCAGCACCTGTCCTTCCCGGGAACGGCCCGATACGGCCATGCACGGCCCACGGATCTGTACGAGCCAACTCGTAGCAGTGTGCATGAGGCCTAACAGCGCAATCTGTCAGACGCTGTATCCAGCGGCTTGAAAGAATACGCAAAATGTCTTGTTAGATGGGGGGGACACCACTGCTTGTGACTACTAGTCTCACATGATTTGCAGTGAAATTTGGTAATGTCACTACTGCTCTGGTTGCAGGAGAGGAATTTGGATTGCATTCATCTACTTGCTTCTGCTTAAAGTGACACTAAACTCAGGAGGTACATCTTAAAAATACATTCAAGTACCCCAACTATTAAAATGACATTAAAGGCAACCCATCGTTAATTAAAGCACCTACCTTAAATGATGCCTCTTAATCCGATCTTCTTCTTTCCTGATGTTTTCAGCCTTCTCTTAAGCGATGCGGCGGGTGTCCGATCCAGCGCTGACTCCTCTGGGCTTGCTGTCACTTCCTGTCCCACAGTGTCTGCATGCGGGTGCACGCATCCATAGACTTACCTTGCGTCCCTCCTCGCATCCCGGTCGAAAATGGGAACTGCGCATGCGCGCACCCCAAGATCCTTTGCGGCCGCCCGAGAATTTTCACATTTTTGGACGGGAGCACACGGGCAAGACACAGGTAAGTTGAAACCACTGTTAAAGCGTTTTAAAAAAAAAAAAACTTTTTGCATATATCTACTGCTTGCTAGCAGTAGATATGTGCAAAAAAAGCTGAGGGTTTAGGAACCCTTTAACAAAAATGTAGCTTATTTGTGTATCACTCCAGAAGGAAGAACACTGTCAGCAGAAATTCAAAGATGATTTGAGGATCTACAGCTGAGTGATACACAAATAAGATACACTTTTGTTAATAATCAAGGTACTTAAATTCATTTTTAAGATTTAACTCATGTGTTTAGTGTCACTTTCATTATGTGGATATGTGTTTTATGAACCTCTTCTGCTGTTTCTTGAATATCCCTCCACCAATTATAAGAACAAACGTCATTATCAGACAGTTCTGACATGAGGAAGCAAGCCCTCTTTCTCTACCAAAATGACCACCCCCACACAGAAGGACAATGCATAACAAGGCATGGTAAGTCAGTAATGGGAAAAAAAAGGGCCTGCAGTGAGCCTACAGGTAATACTAGTAACTAGTTATATGATGACAATATCATCTATATAGCGACCAGAAAAAAACAGGTGGTTACTGTAGGGCAGGGATGGCCATGGGATTTGTAGTTTCACCACAGCTGGAGGGCCGGAGTTTGGCCAACCCTGCTGTAGGGGTTATTTCTCCAGATGTGGAAGTCCTCCCAGTATGCCATTATGAGATTTGCTTAACTGGGAGCATAACCTGCTCCCATAGCTGTGCCCTGGGTCTGACAAAAGAAGTTGTTGAGGAAAAATAAATAATTGTCCAGCTTAAACTATGTGCACTTTTTGAAGAGCCATGCTTTTCTGTGATTTATTAGATAATTGATAAGAAAGTATTGTATTGCATTCAATCCTACGTCATGGGGGATGGACATGTACAAGGAAGATACATCAGGATACATCCAGTAGTAGGGTGTCCCATGTGTAGCTGGTAAGCGTATGGATGAGGTGACCCAAGTCTTTTATGTGGGAGGGGGGCGCTGTAACTAGCGGGTTGAAGGTTGTCTTGTGTTTAATTTCCACAATTGCAGAGCACCATCCCTACAGATCTAACCAGCATCACAGAGCAAGTGGTTGATACATTGTCCTTATACAGCATGTGTGGCTACATGTAACAATTTCACCACACTTAATATCCATGTGAGTGTAACATTGTTACCATTACTTTTCCTCCATATATATTCTCTGTTATTGCGCTAGGCTCTTGTGTGTTTCTATTTTTCAGTTCTAATGCAGGATACCTTCACCTGCCTACAAAAGAGCAGCACGTCATCATCCCAACCCTTCCTTTTGGGTTTAATAAAATCCCCTCACCCATTTAATTGTCCATCCATCACAGTGCGCTTGGTACACAGTTCTATTGTTTTTCTAAGAAAGTTTAGGGAACTTCTCCCTTATCTAAAAAATGACAGTAACATTAGAAAAGTTTGGTAATGGCGATCTACAAACAGATTCTTCTAGATACAGTTTTTTTTGGATACCTTATCCTCCCCCCCATTCTTCTCATGGTGGCCATTTTCACTAAGGGAAGATGAATCCTGGAACCCTGGTTCTGCCTCCTGGAACATGTGACAGTGCACAGCTTCTGTGGGAGAAAATGCTTTTCCCTGAGATCTCAGGAGATTTTCCACTTTACAGATGAGACTTCTTAGGAAGGCTCGGTGATGATGCCTTCCCAGGAGGCTGTAAGGCCAGGACTACATGACCAGTGACTCACTCAACTAGGAAGTTGAAAAACAGTAATTGTAAGTAATAGCAAAAAAAGGCTTGTTTAACTAATGAATGTAAGATGATTTCATATCAGATTGCAGATCTGCATGCTGGTGGGATTTTTAGTGAAGAAGCTTTAAGCACTTATAATATAGCTCTCTAGGTGTATACTACATATTAGTAATGTATAAACTTAAGTTGAGAAAGTATAAGAAGGCAAAGATATTAATAGAAAAAAAAATGAATTGTATAACAAGTAATTTAGGAAGGCAGAGATGATGCCAGTGTATCTGGACAGATTTACCGTGCGCATGCACACTCCTGAGCCCCTAGCTCTGTACATCTGACTCATGAAAGCAAAGTTGATTTCTATGCAGATTTTTCACAGCTTTTAATTATGGAATAGCAAGGAGCTGTGATAGGGGGCTATAACTTATACAGCAGCCTTAATGCATAGGTCCTGTTGGGTTGGAAAGCAAGAAAGGATGATGAAGATCATTTTAAAAGCAAAAAATGTTTAATGAAAAAGGCAATATCATTCTCTAAAACTGATTTTGATTGATTTTTTTTCCACCTCTGTTACAAATTGCAAACATTAGTATTAACAAATGCCAAGAAAATTTCCTATGAAAAAAGGTGAAATATCAATTTTACAATCTATGAACAAACCCCCAGAGAGTCATGGATGCTAAAGCTAAGGACATTATCACAATTTGATCACTTGGGAATAGACCTTTGCTGTTGTCTGCAGCTATCCCTTCTGCTCCTTCGCTATACAGGATCCGCCTGTTTATCACCTGAGCTCCATGTTTGGTGGTTCTTCTTTCCTACTCAAGGGATTCCTTCCGCCCTGGAAACCTATACCAAACCTTACTCTTTCCATGTGTTTAGACATTCCTGTGCTCCCTCTGCTGGTTTATACTGAGAGATGCAACTCTGCACTTCTGATGTCATGTTTGGGAAACCTATTTAAACTTGCTCAACGCATTTAGGAATTGCCTGAGCAAAGACCTCACTCTGTTCCTTTGGGTCCAGTTCCCACTAACTCACTCCTGATTTCCTTATGAGCATGATGGGACTAGGTCCTTCCTTTTTCTCATGGGTTAAACTGTTGTACAATGCACTGCATGCCAGCGTCCGTACCAGTAACAATGTCTCTGAGGTTTTCTTATTGCCATGGGTATGGGACTGCTGCTAGTTCACTCACTTCAGCTACCATTTTTCAGAACTTCTTCCTATCACAGTATGGCATAGGGTATGGCCAACGTCTAGTACCAGGCTGGTGAGGACTGACAAGATAGCTGGTTATAGTAAAAGTGGACTGCAAGGCAGGCTAGCAGAGCAGGGGCTCCTGATATTTTTTTTATTATTTTCCCTATGTCCACACATCAGGCTTTAACAGAACTCAGGCAACAATCTGTACCAATATCAGGAGGTTCTTGTGGTACAGAAACAGAAGAGGACTATTATATACAACCCTACTTGTAAGCTTTTAATGCAGTGGAACTATTAGTGGACGAGTAAGGGGTGGGTACTTGGGATGGAGGCAGGGTGATTATCATATTCCAAAAGCAGAAAATGTATAAAAATACAAAAACATTGATAGCCCTCACCCTCTAAATATAAAGCACCTAGTAAAAGCTGGAAAATGTAAAGCTCTGTAAAAAAATAATTATATTTTCTTTGACCCAAGTTTTGCCCTACTGGTGATGCCATTGTGCCTCACTGCTGCCTCTTAGGAAAGCAAGGGGACCAAAATCGCTCAAAGATTTACTTTTACAAGGTGCTGCCAATGGTAAGGCACAGTGACATCATCTGTTACTCCAGGAAGTGAGGTCAAAGCTGAAAAAAAAAAATGTGGCTATCATAGGGCCAGTGAACAGTGGAAATCATTTTCACACCTTAAGCCAGCACAGCCGAGTTACTCATATCAGCTTGGGAATGGGGAAATGATTACAAATAGAATGCAACTGTTCTACAGTAGCAGCTGTATGAATTTAAAAACATTTTCCTAATCTTACTCCACATCTGGAAAGATGCTTTTATTTCATTTGTGCAAATCTTTTTGACATTTGCATTTCACAGTTGGCTAATCCCTTTTGTCCTTTTGCATTATAAGATTAGTCTGTTTTGTCTTGTTTTTTAGTTTTTCATATGTGCCAAGCTTTTCAAGTATTTCAACTATGATTATACTTTTATTAAAACAAATTCTATTGTTGTTTCATAATGTAAATAAAATAGAATATAATAGTGTATAATTACATTTCAAGTTAAAGAAATATGCCTAAATCTACTCTTAGAGGACAGTTGGAGGTACAGGAATGTTCCCAGAAAGGTCTCAGATCTTGGGTCCAGAATAAGGGATGCTCATATAGGGAGGGAGGGAAGTAGTTTAAGCTGACAAGCTGTAGATAGTCAGTCCCCGCACCAGCCACCAACCCCCGAGAGAACAACTACAATCAGACAAGGAATCATTACCGTTGTTTCCCTTTTCTGCAGGCAAACCAAATAACAGCTTATCTTGGACTGAACCTATAGTTTCGCATGGACTTTAAAATCATCATCCAGTCTCACGCTTATGATCATTTTTAGCTCATTCTCTTTATAAATTAGCTTTATTTGCATACTCATTGAACTGATTACAGTTTCCTGACTATAGGTTCGTAAAGGGCCATTTTTGTACCTTCATTAAAAAAATCTTTTTATGCAAAGATGTTCCTGCTATCATAGCCCATGCCTATGGCCTGCTACACTTGCACACTTTGAGAACTCTACCAGCTTTCAATCCCTTCAATGTTTATGCCTGACACTGGGACTGATTGGAGCTATTATTAATAAAAAAGAGCCTGCCTTCCCTACTCTTCTTCTTTATAGCATTGTGTCTACTAATAAATGGGGTAATCAAGTATGGGAATGTCACCAGCACACCAACGACTTAAGAGTCAGTGAAAATCCATTTATTGATGTTCAATGATTGAACATCAATAAATGGATTTTCATTGATGCTTAAGTCGTTGTCGTGCTGGTGACATTCCCATACTTGATTATACTGAATGCGACGCTATCCGCAGTCACTGCGAGCACCTTCTTCATACACTTGGGAATTCCGGTAAGGAGTGCTACAGGTATTTGGATTTTTTGTACTAATAAATGGGGGTCCCTGGAAGTGTTGCATCAGATGCCATACAAACAGTCTTTCTACACTGACTGGTGGACATCAAACACATATATATTCAGCTCTGCTGTTTCCTTACTGTTCTGTAAAAAAAAGCAGAACAAGATTAACTTCCCTTGGTTAATAAAGCCCCAAATCTGTTTTATATTTCAATTCTACATTCAGTTCATTCTTCACGTCTCACTCTAAATTCTTATTTGGTCAGTCAAATAGCCTAAAGATTTGTAAGTCTTTTCAGAATCAATATTTGGTCAATGTATCAAAGTATACCAATGTATCAATGTATCAAAGCCTTTCTTCATTATTACTCAGCATGTCTTAAAATCAGATGTAATTACTGTTGTTTTTAATTTATCTCATTCGCTCCCGTGGTACCTTTTCTTGTCACTTCTTAAAACCCCTTTCATCTACTGTTTTGCCCAAATGTATTCACATTTTAATTAATCATTTGTTTCTTTCCATCATCCCTCCTCTACAGACTATTTTATCCCAATCATCTAAGTATACTTTAAATTAAACACTACAAAAATAAAGGTTTTGAGATACAGTTGCCAAAAACCTCATTACCTTAGGCTCTTAGAAGATATATTTAAAACTCTTGAGGATGTGATAGCTTAGCTGAGCAATTAACCATTTTGACCAAGAATGGGAATAGTTGATCCTTACATGTATGTAGTATTATTATTTTTGGTATTAGAACTGATACATTACAAATGGCTACAGTAAATATATGTCAGATAGAATATTTCCTTGCATTGGTAAAGGACTGTTTATACACACAAATATGAATGCAGCTGTGAGATGTGGGTATTCAAACATACATTAAAACTTGATTAAATATCAACTGGTTTTGCAATGATATTCACAGGGGAAATAGCTTTCTTTACAGGAGAATGGATTGCATTATCACTCAAAGTGGTTTTAATGTATATGTAAACCCAGACACTAACATGTATTATACCGTAAGCTCCAACAAGTCATTGTAATTTTAAAATTGATTTTCAATATTTCAAAATGTTCAGCTTCCATTAATATTAAATAATAATTATACTTGGTGATTTTGCCAAAACTGATCCTTCTGAAGATGTTTCTTATTACAGGGTGACAACGCTCTGTCTGTTTTCCACATGTGCTCTTGCATCGTCATCCTTCAACACAGGCTTCTGATTGATAACACAAGAAGCCATATTAACATACATTACACAGACATGGCCCACTGTTGTCACAATCAGCAAACATACCCTGAGAAGTTGCATGCAGCCATCACTGAAGTACATGTCCAGTCACAGGAAGACAGGAAGTGGCTGCAAAGAGGTTGGCGAAGATTAAGTGTATATAAAGCCAAAACCTTTTTTTTTTAGGTAAAACCGCTGCCAGGTCATTTATTTTACTTGCAATACACCAAACCATACTGCATGAACTTCATATATACTTTTCTGTAGGGTTGGGTGTACAGCTAAACAGTGGTACCCTGTACCGAATACAGAAAAAGGTCAGAATAGCAACTTGAGATTCAAAGCAATAAATTACTGAAGTTCCATATTAGTACAAGAAACCATCAATATTTTCAGGGTATGTGGACCTGCTTTATCAAGTTGACAAAGTGTCAGCCAAGGGTCTCTGCTTGTCAGCTTGATAAAGAGGGTCCACATACTTTCGAAATGGTGGTTTCTTGTACTGACATGAGACAGTAAATGAAAGTGAAAGGAGACACAATGAGAAGTAACACCAGAACTGTCCAAGTTGATGGAAATCAGCCCTTAAACAGCTGCTACTACAACATGTGCCCTCAGTGGAAGAGTTTACCCCTATTCCTGTTACGGAGAAAACTCAACATTTTGGGTTTTCCCACATTTTCCTAGTGACAATGGTCACCAGAACAAACAGAGAACAAACAGCAACAAAAACCTGACTGCTTTGCTAACCTTTCCATTATCTATTTTTGGTTTTGATACATTTTAATATCCTGTTTGTATACTTACCTCTTCCACTTTGGGATCCAAATCTACTGGTTCACAGATGGTCATCCTTAGGTTAAACTAAACACTATTTAAAAAAGGAGTGAGGAGTTGTGGTAATGTGAAGATCATTTAGCTGTGATTTCATCAATGTGAAATGCAATTACAGGAATAACCTTTCATTAGACTATACAAAAGCCATTGTTTCAAAGAAAGCATGCCGGCTGCGATGAATAAACTTGACATTAGTGGATATGCTGAATCTGTTGAATATGAGCCTTTACATTTACCTTGAGAAAGGTTGTACTTTATGGTACTACTATCTCTTGATATTACATGAAAAGGCATTCCATTTTTCACAGCTGTTTTCTCTAACAACTTGCTAATTTTTCGCACTATATGCTCTACTGGTACACAATGAAGGGAATGAATGACTGAATTGTAAACTATGTTGTTTAGGATCAATTAACTTCTGCGGTAAATACCAAGTGTTTAACAAAAAGGACTTACTTTTTACAGAATTAAAAAGAATTGACTTTACAAAATGAACTCTGCAGATACAGGTATTTTAAATTTTCTGCTATTGACTTACAGTATATGTTGTGACTGTTTTTTTTTTGTGATGTTCATTATTTTTTTCTAGGATATTGAATTCACTAAATGTCTGCAATAAAATCTTTAAATATCTAAAATATGAAGAATATGAATATTTCTGGTTTTTGCTCTCAGTAAATCATGTTAGTGTTTCAAGTGACATTTGGAGTAGCTAGAAAAGCACAAGGCAATGACCACCTTCTATCAAAATTCATGAACTTTGGTTTGCTAGTATACTGTATAGGAAATAATGATTCAAATACTGTGACCATTCTGAGCTAAGGCAATTACTAAATTCCTGGTACTCTGCTCTTAATTGTTACCTTTTTACTAAACAGAAAGTAAGTTGTTTTTAAGCTCATATTTATTAGCAGTTCTTGGGGTATAATGTGAAATATACTGTATGTCCAGTGCATCTGAGCTATGTCTATTTTGCTTTCTGATGGCAGAGAAAGCCATATTATCTGTATCTGCTTCCCAGTCTATTGCCAGTTATTAGTGTCTATTGTATCCTGTGCTCAATCCCTGTTGAGGAACAGGTAGAAAGTGTAATGCAAATAAGTGTAAAATATACACCAGGGTTCTCTTTTTTTTTAGTCATGGCACCTTTTAAAAGTATGCACAATCTTGAGATAACCCAGTCTAAAATGCCATCGATTTTAATGGGGGACCCCACACAAAAACACACAAAAAGTGGGTTTCCCCCTTCACATCGAAGTGCACCCTTCAAATTAAGATTCCTCCCCACCTTCCCATCCGAGCCATCCTTTGCATCAGTAGCCCTCAATCACATCAGGAGAACTCCTTTCACATCAGAAGCCCCTTTTTCATATCAGAGTCCCTCCTTTCACATCAGAGTTCACCCTTTACATCAGGATCCCCTTTATCCTAATCTTCATTCTCCCTTCACATCACAGTCCTACTTCTACTAGATTGTGAGGCATGCCTGAGGAAGCAAGAAGGCACAGCAGGGTGCCACGGCACCCTTCTTGAGAAAGGCTAATATATACTACACATTTGCTTAGTGAAAAGTGTTGACTTAATAAAGGAACCTTGGGATCAGCCTTGGGGTTGATTTACAAAAGTAGTAGCACATGTTCATCTGGAGGGTGAATGTTTACTTACCTTAGTGTATGACGTGATGCTCTATTCACTTTGAATACCCACTTATGTGAAAAGGAAATGTAAGGAAATTGTGCTCACTCATAATTGGATGACCACGGTTTTTATGGTTTTACCCTATTTACTAAGCTAATTTAAAATTCACTTTGCGTACTGAACATATTCTACTCTTTTGATTAATTTACTTCACTAAGAGACATAGAGAGAGGTTTTATTATAATAAGTGTTTCATTCCCAGGCTTGAGTGCTCAGTATATGACATATATTTTCAGTGAATAGATTCATAGTTGTATTACTGCTTAAGAAATAGTCTTGTCAAATACTTTTTAAGTGTATAAATGTGATTCAGATTATATTGTAGCTTGACCCTTTACAAGGTAGTTTTGGTTGGAAAATCGGAAACCGAGAACTTTTTCAGTCTGACCTTTGTCAAAGACCGGCCAGCAGGGAATCACTAGACTTCAAAGAAATGTGAAATTACCCAACATATTGCACTCCCAATGATTGCCTCACCCATCAGCTTTCTCTTGAGGATTTTGAAGGCTTATCAAAAGTAATTACTGCTGCAGCTGCACAGCACAGCACAGCAAAGACCACTACACAATTTCCACCAATGTACAGGTAAAGGTGATAGCAGACACCTTGTGGTTCCTGCCCTTGGGAAGGCCTTTTACTTTTAAAATAGCTGGCAAGACCATTTAAAATGTATTATGTTGTCTTTTAAAGGCAACAAAATATTAGAATAACTATAATACACCACATTACTTTAATAATCCATGCAGTTAGCCACAGATCATGGTCATAGTAATATCATGGCTTCATCTGTAAAATATGGTACAACAAATTTCAGTGATGGACTCCAATCCCAAGGGGCAAAGCCTTATATTTAAATAGATGGACAAATGGTTCTCAATTCAAAGAAGTGTTATTTGATTGCTGCGGTCATAAACAAGTGGCTATGATTGCAACAATCAAATATAGCATCTTTATTTTACAGGGGGCTCAACTTCTTTTATTTATGTCCCACCAGACTGTCATTTTCCCTGTGAAATAAGAGAACTTCAGCAGCCATTACACCGTATGTCTGCGTAAAATAATAATAATTATTTAAAAAAAAACAATTCAGTACATTTCTGCAATGTTTAAGAGTTAACTCAGTGTCTCTGTTGCACCAAAATCTCAAGCAGCGTTGGCAGCACTCGCCCAGTTCTCCCCTGCAAATAGCAGCTGCAGCACCTTGTGGTACCTGCTCTTCGGCAGGAAATTTACTTTTAGAAGTGTCCGACTGGTTTACTTGAAGATTACATGTCATTCATTTATCTTTAAAATGCAGCAAGCTGTAAGGGCCCATTCAAACCTCAACACGCTGCAATGCACATATTTTTATGCATTAAAGGAGAAGTATTGGGAGAGTAAAATGTACTCTTCCCGAATACTTAGAGCCTGTGTGAGACGGAGAGCAGAGTGATCATATAGACAATGATCACTCAGCTCAGAGTCTCTGCCCTGCAGACAGCAGTGACACCAATCAGTCACAGATCTGCGCAGGGATTCCCCACATCCCCTCTCTTTACCTCCAGCAGTCATTGACAATGAACAGACAGGGGAGTGGGTGGGCACAGCTCGCTCTGGCTCTGCTACGCTAGCAGCAGAGCCAGCTTTTAAACAAGCAGCTGTGTGCAAATATTGTGTGCTTGTGCATTTTGCAGGTGTCTTTGGGTGCCATTCCCAATAAGTGGCACTGCAGTACCAGCACATGTAATGTGTATTAGAGTGTGCTGCTGTAATACAGTATGTACTTTTACCATTCTGAAAATGTTGTAAATGGGCCATAAGAAAGGAAACGTTGTTTAACACCTTTGTGACTATTATTATTATTATTATTATTACATAGTATTTATATAGCGCCAACAGTTTGTGCAGTGCTTTACAATTAGTTAGACTATTAGTTGAAATGCAGTGAAAATATTAACTGACCTTGCAGCAGAGAACTAGAAATGTGCACCTGTGTGTTCCTAGTTCTTAGACCCGCTGTCAGTCAGAAACATTAGTAAAAGGGTTATTGCCACGTTAAGTGACCCATACCAATGCTGCTAATTTTGGTCTGGGTGTCTTAAGTGTCATAAAACTCTGGTTACAAAATGATTAAACCACTGTGGCTCTAGTTATGAAGAAGCCCTTCTGCCTTTCTCTTGATACCTTTAAGAAAAAGATACCAGCCACATGGGGAGTGTATGTTTTTTGTGAGTTAGTAAACTCATAGACATGCATTGTGTGAAGGAGCAATAATGGAGAACTATTGTATAGCAAAGCAGGCGGAAGATCATGCATATGTAATGCATAAATATGGCTGCCCCCATGAGTCTTTATTATTACAAATTAGAAGGAAAGGTATTTAAAACATTAACAGAAATTATTTATATCTGTTTTTACATTTTTATCTTTAAAAAAATAATTGAAAGGTTTGTACAATTTCTTAGGGCATTATGTATTATTTAGAGCTTGTTTTAGAGAAGTGCTATTACTGTGTTACTAAACGCTAAATAATAATTTATCAAAACTATTGTTTTGTATTTTTTTTACTTTTTATTTCCTTCTCTGATAGTATAAAGAGATTGGGACATGCTTATTATGTCTTGGATGTTTATGTCTACAAAATGGCATTTACTATTTTGGTAAAGGTTATTTGCAATTAATACAAATATTCAAATATTCACAATTAGGGATGCACCGATACCGATGCAAGCATCGGTATCGGCGGCGATACCGAGTATTTGCATGAGTACTCGTACTCGTGCAAATACTCCGATACATAAAACGAGTACCTGTGCCGCGTCCGCCATAACAATATATACATTCATTTATTTTTGCCTTAGTTTGTCACCGCAGAAAACAAATTGGTGAACAGTACAGTAGCATGATCAAGGGCGGAAAGCTGTGTTTACAGGGAAGAATCACCAGGCTAAGACACGCTGGTTTTAGAAAAGTAGACAATGTGAAATTATCTTTATGAACTTGGCAAACTGTCTTCTGAGTCAGATTTGTTTCATCAAGTTATCTTTTGCTGCAAAAGTCATACATTAGGTTTTAATGCGTTTTCTGCCAGCATTGCTAATTTAACAGCAGAACACCACTGCTGCCAGCACACTAGCTCAGTCAAATTAACAGGACAGGCTTTCTGGCTCATTATAATCTCCAATTACTAAAGAAACCACAGGCCTGTGATCAAACTAATCCCCACAATGCCTGTTAAAAGTGTGGACTACAGAATATTGTTGAAGGTTTTACTGCACCAGAGTGATGTCTTTACTGCCAGAACTGCTGGCATACCTTAAACCTGGAGGTGCTCAGTACATAAGCTGAACTATGGGATAAGCAAATATTGTCTAAATACAAGAGGCATGTATATTTTTACTTAAATTTTGCTGTCTTTTGTTTTGGTTTTTTTCCAAATCTGTACAGTAATCCAGAGAGAAACTTTCCCTCTGTGCAGGAACTTCCTGTAATAATGAATGAATCTGCCCCCTCTGTAGCTTTCTAATGTTACAAGGTAATGGGGGTTACTCACTAAGCTTCTGAAGGCAGCCGAATGACTAACCGAGCCAAAGTGAACTGAGCCAAGGCTTGTTCCGCCATTCACAGCAGCATTCAGCTCGGTCATTCTGTTTGCTACCTCAGAGGTAGCGAACAGAATCAAAACTGACATGTAAACCAGAAAAAAAAAGTGGGGTCCCCTGACAATTCATATCAGAACCTTTAGGTCTGGTAGGAATGTTAGAAGGGATCCCCAGTGTAAAACATTTTGTTTAAAGTCCGTGGGCTCTACCTAAAGCAATACCAAACCCTTTAGGCCTGGAATGTATTTTAAGGGGGACCCTAAGGCCCAAAATCATAAAAAAAGACATGGGGTCCACCATTATATTCCAAGGGGGTCCACCCTGGAAAAGCACCTTCCAGGGTACCCTCCTGTTATGGTGCAAGGAGGGGGCCACTTCTCAGATCAAAGGCCTGGTTGGAAATTTTAGGGGGGACCCCATGGTTTGTTTGTTTTTTCTTTTTTTCAGCCTTGGGATCCCCCTTAAAATTCCTACCACACCTGAAGGGTCTGGTATGACTTTTGGGGGGAACCCCATACATTTTTTTCTCTTTACATCAGGGATTCCATCCTACCCCTCTGGATCAGCAAGGGGTAGCTGTGGGCATAGTGTTCTGTATAGGCTTTTCTACTCTTTTTTTTTTTCTTCGTATCTCTATAGGTTGAACTCGATGGGCTTGTTTCTTTTTTCAACCTGACTAACTATGTAACTATGTAACATTCCTTTCAGACCTAACGGGCCTGGTATGAATTGGGACGGGGACCCAACGCTGTTTGTTTTGTTAAACTATCTTTTATAATTTGCAGGGAGTTGGACCGTTCTCCACACTTTGGATGTGCCAAGCCAAAGCATATGCATTCGGCTTGGCTGTGTGCCTCAGCTGTTGTACAGGCTATTGTGAATAGTGCGTACAGCAGCCCTTTGGTGCAGCCAAAGGTTTAGCCGAACGTTCTGCTCAATTCTTTGCAGCTTAGTGAATACCCCCCAATGTCTGAGTATGACAAGGTATTTGGAGTACACAAAGTGGATTTTTTATGTAACGCCAAAACATCTTTTAGTTTTCGATAAGAGTAGGAAAGGGCTAAGCCTAAAACCTCTATCAATTTATTTCTGCTGTCTGTTTCTAGCTGGGGTAATTTCCTGTCATTTCCTGTCCTGAAGACTCAACACAAAATTATAGAAATTCTCTCCAAAGTAAACGGAATTCCCATCTTAAGTAGAGTATACACAGGTAGATATTCAAACGAAAGTTTCTACAAAAAATCCCGTTGGAATATTAGATAATGCAATCAGAGACTTGACGATTGCTCGAAATTTCATTTGATTTTCATTTTTATTTACATCTGATTTTGGAATCAATGGAGTTTCCTATAGGAACACCACATACACTGTTAGAATTTAGTTCGATTGAAAATTTTCCAACATACTCCTTCAAATGTTTTCATCACTGCGGTCTAAATCGATCATCAATTTGATGCCCATCAACTATTAGAAAGTATAACAGATGATCTGAAATGGATTTCGTGTGTTTGAAATTCAAACCGAGTATACCCTACTTTAGAGGGTTGTCACATGAAGAGGTGCCCCCACCTGCTTTGATGATGACTAAAAAAATTTGGATCACACACACACTTTCTGTGACAGGATCACCAAGACAAATTTCCATAGCGGAAAGACAGGCAGCAATTAAAACTTGACAACTTGACAAAGGGTTACACCCTTCCCTTTTCTATCTTAAACAAAAAACTGCATTCACATACACTTTAAAAGTTCACTGTCTGTATCTTGTAGACCTCTGAAGAAGTATTCAATAAACGTGTCAGGTACTTTGTGCCTGGATTGTACATGATTTTTTAGGATTTAAACTTTTAAATTAAGCTGTTTTACCCTATGTCAGTTTTTTGCTTCTTTGGGGATTGGGGAGTTTATTTACACTTGGATACTGTGCTGGATCCTTGTTCAGGGAGAGGAGAACGAAAGATCTGGGATTGGGAGTAATACCTTAGCTCCACCTGGTCCAATGAAGAAATCTCAAGAGATAGCAGTGCCTGATGTTATATAAAATATAACACATTGTGATCTTATTTATAAACACTTTTGACCTTCAGTAAGGCCCCTTTCACTATGGTGCGATGCGTTAATCACATGGTTCTAGATTTAGTGACACTTTAAGGTTTTAGAATGAAAGGCATAATTTAAATGTGATGTTAAACAGTCAAAATATATTCACACCACTTTCAAATATGTGAAAAACACAGTGCTACTGTAACCTTAAGCATACAAACAAGCATTCTAGTTCGTGCAGTGCACCATAATAAATTACACTTATATGATAGCACACATACAAACATAGGCAGAGCACCTATGTCATACAACTAAACGAGCAACTGTGTGAAATAGTAAACAAATAGTCCATATCCATATGCTGTTTCTTCAATTGCAAAAGTATGAATCAGTTCCCAAAGTTAGTATAATTTAATTCTCAAATGTCTGATTCTATGGTGGAGTGGAACTCACCACAGAGTGGTAATAAAAGTGAAGCACAGGTAGGCTGTGATATTCTCTGAGCCGAATCAATCACCCTCCCCTAAGAAGTGTCAGGTTCAGCATATAAAGGGTTTCCCCACGCATTTTCCTATCAGCACACACAAATACAATGCACAGGGGAAGAAAAGAAAGATTTCTGTTATTGTGGTAACATTTAAGAAAACAAAGTATAAAAACAAGGAACCCTCACATAACATAAGTACATCCTAGCAGCGGGCACAAGCAGAACGGGTAAGGACTTTAAATATTCCCACCCACATTCAAGAAGCCGCCGTCCAGCTGTTTAATTAGAATGGCCAGACGGCAGGTGGTTGATAATAAAAAATACATTAAAATATTGATGTGATGAACATTTGCGCCACTGTTGCAGGGGACCTACAAAATCAGTAGCATCCAGTGGCGTAACAGCCGGGGGGGCTGGTGGTGCGGCTTCCCCCGGGTGAGACATGGGAGGGGGGCACCGGCCGCTGGACAGCGAAATCCAGGCTCCGAGGTAAAACAAAATGTACAATCAGGCACATACTAGGTCAGCTCTGGCGGCCTTGGCTGTGGGGACGCGACCCAGCAAGCAGCAGCCGCCATATATTATGAGAAAGAGGGAGAGACCTGCAGCGAGGCGCCTACGACTGGAATCCGGGTTAATTCTAATAAATTAAATATTTGTCCTCAGAGCCTCAGCTTTCCACTAAAACCTCCTCCGACTGCCTGAACTGAGACCAGTCAGTGTCAGACAGTTGCCATTAGTTGAACTTAACATGTGCTATAATGGCATTGTATTGTGAAGTACAAGTAGTCAGTCCCACTGGGACTTGTAGTTCCCTGTAACTGATAGGAGGCTGTATTAAAGTACTAGAAATACAATGCCTTTATAGAACATAGAATAAAACATAGAGGAACTTAAATGTTCTATTCTTATTTCTATAATGGCATTGTAGTACTTTCAGGTGGACAGTAATTAATACAGCTTCATAGCATAGAGGTAACTACTAGTCCCAGCATGTCCTCATTGTCCCTGTACAACCCCCCACATATCTCATAGGGAACTAAAGAGCCAGCATGCCCTCCTTGTCCCTGTACACCTCCCACATATCACCCAGAGAACTACAAGACTCAGCATGCCCTCATTGTCCCTGTATACCTCCCAAATACACATATTTTTTGCAGGGTACTACAAGTCCCAGCATGCTCTATTCTATTGTTTTTATTGCTGTTTGGAGATCAGTGTCCCTGGTTAGCAGGTAACCAGGGACGCTGATCTCTCTGCAAGTGGCCGGAGCCAGCTGTAAGATCACGGCTGGCTCCGCCCGGCTGTCAGAAGCAGGCCAGCTTGGCCAGCTCCGGCTTTCAGCACGGCTCAGCCGAGCCGATGCATATGCGTTCGGCTCGACTGAGCCGCTCAGCCATGTTCGGGAGCTGTACGGGCTATTGTGAATAGCCCGTACAGCACCCCTTCGGTTCTACTGAACCGAAGGGGTCCTGGGGCCGAAGCTAGCCTAAGGATCGGCCGAAGCTGCGGCCATATCCTTCGGCAGCTTCGTGAATAGACCCCTAGGTATTTTTTATGCATAATACTGTCCAAACTTGAGTTAACTATAAAATAGAAGTGAGAATAACAAGTGTGCAAGCCCCATTGTTATAAATATTACAGACCTCTCTAAACTAAAGTCTTCAACTCCCCAGTACTGTGTGTAAGCAGCCAGAAGTCCATAAAGCATATCTTCAGATATTGAGAGTGAATGTAAAATTAAAATATTTTAGTTATAAAATTGATGTGGCACAGGGGTGCTATGTAACAAGTACTGCAATAGTCAGCTTTATGGTATGATTTAATTGTCCCTCTGTGGAAATGTTTTGTGTCATTATTGCACAACTGTAAAATATTATATCTCTCTAAATGTATTAATAGTAAATTATATGTGACCACATCGCTGATTTCCATTTCAGTTTGTAAGATACACATACATGAACTCAACTTCTAATAGATCATTTTTATTAGTCTTTAAATTGTTTAAGTAAACCCATTGTAAAATACTAGATAGCATAAAATCATGATAAATACAAGAGGAAAGAGGAAAACCCAGAACAAAGTAAAAGGTCAAGGACTTAGTAAATTCAGTCACTGTATCTGATTAATGTAAATCCACAAGGATTTAAACCACAATTTAAAAGCAATAAAAACAAAAATAGAGATTAAGTATGAAGCTAAAAAGGTTAATTTGTAGTGCTACACTAATGAAATCCTGTCTCCAAAAGAAGAAATATAGTGACGAGTCTTTCCAATGCCCTATAGATGTGCCACTGTTCAGTTATCATTAAAAAGGTCTTTCATATAGTGAAATTTCAGGAGTGTTCAAGTCAGCTTTATCACAGTCAGTCTTTATCACAGCTAAGTCAGTCTTTATCACAGTTAAAATCTTAAAAATACATTTAAAGTAGCATTAAGGTCTGGGCGTTTTTTACCTTAATGCATTCTCTGCATTAGGGTAAAACAGCCCAGGACCTTTTTTTTTACCACAGCCCCCCCTCCCCCCTGTCTCCGCCACACTTACCTCTCAGCTGCGCTTGTCCCCGCCACCAGTCACGAAGCAATCCTCCGTACCCCGAACTTCCGGGTTGCGGGGGAGGATACTGATGGCAGAGGAGCCATAGGCTCCTTCTGCCATCAATAAAAGAAGGAAGGGGCGTGGCCTGCCACAGGGCTGTGTGTGTCTATGGACGCACACAGCCGCTGCGGGGACGAGCAGGGACGAGTGCGCACGGTTGCCTCCATTAGAACTATGGTGGCACCCGTGCAGGGGGCGGGGGAAGAGCATGGCGGGGACACACTAGAAAACGAGGACAGAAGTACTTTTAAAAAAAACAGCCTCCAGCAAAGGAGGGTCTCCTTAAATGAGAAAGGAAAAAAATTGGCTTTAATATCACTTTAAATACCTTAACTATTAACAAAAATGTATCTTATTTGTGTATCACTCGGCTGTAGATCTTCAAATCATCTCTGAATTCATGCTGACACTGCCCTTCCTTCTGGTGGGTGGCTACTTTTGTTCCCCATGGTCCCTGTGTATTGTAGAGTAGTCACCACTCCAAGCTCGTTCCCGGGATGGACTACAATCTAACATTTAGTTTACTGATTTGTATTGAGGTTGTAGTGATACACAAATAAACAATTTTTTTGTTAAAATCTGAGGTAATTGAATGCATTGTTAAGATTTAATTCCTGAGTTTGTCACTTTAAAGGAAACGTATGGCAAAATGGTCCAGCAACTCTCCAGCATCAGCAAATTTTAATCTGGGATGAATAAACATCATGGTGGACATTCAATGAGCAAAAATGCCTTTTGTTGATCACTCTGAAACATGCATAATAGACATGGGCGATTCATCTTGTTCCAAAATGAACTTCAGGTGAATTTCTGCATATTCGGACATTCTGATGCATCCGAATTTCTGAATGCAACAAAAAAAAACAAATCCACATTTTTAATAACTAAATTTTCATATGCATTTGAAATGTTTTCCAAATGTCATTTGGAATGAATTTATGTGGTTAAACGTAAAAAAAAAACCAGAGCAGAATCCCCTCCCCAATTCATACCAGTCCCTTTAGGTCGGGTAGAAATTTTTGGGGGGACCCTCTGGCAAAGCACCTTTTCCCCATGTTGATGAGGACAAGTTGCTCTTCCCTACAACCCTGGCCCGGTTGTTGTGGGGGGTCTGTGGGAAGGGGGGCTTATAGGAATCTGAGTGCCCCCCAGACCTGAATTGGGGGAGGGGGGGGCAATGCTTTTTTTTAAAATTGTTTATATGGATTGCGAGAAAGAAAAAACTAAACATGTCACTTATTTATGTCTCTTTTTATCTAACTCATCTGAAATTAACGAAAAATCGGATTTGTCTGAACTTGAATACCGAAACGAATTGACTTTCTGACTCGAATCCCGAAAAACAAAATAACAAAAAATTTGAACCGAAGCAATTTTTTTGGCTTGCATGACATGTCTAATATATAAGTGAAATATATACAGTATGTATCATATTATTGCTCAGTACATATAATATCCACATTTAATTACTTATTTGACTTGTATATGCATGTTTACAAGTGATTACCTCTGTAATAATCCTGAAAAACTGTTCAATCACTTTGAGTTTATGCTCATTGAACTGTTTATTAATGAAATATTGCACATCTACATGCAAAAATACAACAAGATAATGGTTGGATTCAAGCGGAATAATATGTAACATTTGGTGGGATATGCGCTTGGAGGTTTAGGTGTCAATATACAGATACCTTAAATTGATTATTTATGTCAGAAATTGATTTTAAAATATATTTTTGTACAATCACATTATGGTTTTATTAAATTATATGTGCTGAGTGGTACTGTAAAGTGTCCCCATGTAATAAGTGCAGTGTTTGGGGATTATTTGTTTTACTTGTAGTGAAAATCTGGTCCATTTTAACCCCTTCATGACTGAGCTAGTTTTCAGGTTCTGTTCATAAATGACTGACACATTTTTTAAAAAAGAAAAGTCTGGCATACAGGCAAACCTGTAATATGCCTACTATTATTTGTAATAGCCAAAAAATTTACTTCTATGCCCCTTCCTGATTTACTTTTGCGTTGTTACTGAGACCTAATAATCCCTGTTGTTTCTGGCCTAAAGTCCTAATTGCTGCCATTCATCTGACCAATGAAATCTGCCTAGTGAGCAGTAGCTGGTTGTAGCTGGTGAAGCCTGGCCAGGAAAAAGAGCAGAGCAAATAATAAGTCTTTCTGTCTAATAAATAACAGCAGCCATTTTGTGGTGTCTGCCGTTATGCAGAATATTTACTTTAAGCTTAAATGAAGTAAAAAGGTTTAATTTTAAGTCCCTTGACCAATGCACAAGCCACCATGACCTAACTTGTTAAACGTTTTTTGTTTTTTTAAATAAGTTTTCCTGGCAGTCACCAGTGACTTTGCTTGGTTGGCAGCAGGGATCCAAACAGGGTGGGGGCAGCAGTAAAGGTAAGTATAGGCAGAAGAGGGTGCGTAGGGCAAGGTGGGGAACTAGGTTAATATTTTTTTACTTCCATTTTTTAAAATCAATATTATTATTATTATACAGGATTTATGTAGCACCAACAGTTTGTACAGCGCTTTACAAAATTGAAGGAGACAATACAATTAACAATATAATTTCAGTACAGAAGGCAGGAGGGCCCTGCTCATGAGAGCTTATAATCTAATAGGAGGGGCAAGTGATACAAAAGGTAATAATTGTCTGGGATGATTTAATTGAAGAATTGAAAGTATTGTTACATCGAGGTGGAATAGGCCTCCCTGAAGAGATGAGTTTTTAAGGATTGCTTAAAGGACAGAGTAGGAGATAGGCGGACAGATTGGGGTAGGGAGTTCAAGAGGATGGGAGACACTCTGCAAACATCCTGGAGGTGAGCATGTGAGGAGGTGATGAGAGCTGGAGAGCAGGAGGTCTTGGGAAGAGCGAAGGGGGTGTTTTGGGTGATATTTTGAGATCAGGTGGGTAATGTAAGTTGGAGTGGAGTTGTAGATGGATTAGTAGGTTGTTGTTAGTATTTTGAGGAAGTGGGAGCCAGTGGAGCGATTGGGAGAGGGGGGTGGCAGACACTGATCGGTTGTTAAGGTGGATGAGTCTGGCAGCAGTGTTCATAACGGACTGAAGGGGGGATATCCTGCTTAGTGGTAGGTCAACAAGGAGGGAGTTGCAGTAGTCAAGCCAAGATATTACAAGGGAGTGTATTAGAAGCTTTGTGGTATCATTTGTTAGGGAGGGACGAATTTTGGAAAGTTTACCGAGGTTGAGTCGGCAAGATTTGGACAGTGATTGGATGTGGGGCTGAAAGGAGAGCTCAGAATCAAGGATTACTCCGAACACCCTGGCTTGACAAGAGTGGCTGATTGTAGTACTGTTGATTGTAATGAAGAAGTCAGGGAAGAAAACACGGAGAGGAGGAAATATTAAAAGCTCACTTTTGGACAGATTTAGTTTGAGGAAGTGGTGTGACATCCATGTCGATAAGTCAGTGAGTAGGTTACTGATACGTGAGGAGATAGAATCGGTCAGCTGAGGGGTAGAGAGCTATATTTGGGTGTCCATCAGCATGTAGATGGTAACGGAAGCCATGGGAGGTTATCAACTGACCCAGGGAGGAGGTGTAGATGGAGAATAGAAGGGGCCAAAGGACAGAGCCTTGGGGGACTCCCTCGGACAGAGGAAGAGGAGAGGAGGAAGAAGAGTTATCGGTGACATTGAAAGTGCACTGGGATAGGTAGGAAGTGAACCATGAGAAAACAGAGTCTTGGAGGCCAAGGGATTGGAGTTTTTTTTGACGAGGAGTGGGTAGTCAGCCATGCCAAAAGCAGCAGAAAAGTCCAGGAGTATAAGTACAGGGTAGTGGCCTTTGGTTTTAGTGGTTAGTAAATTGTTAGTTAGTTTTAGAAGGGCAGTTTCTGTGGAGTGTTGCGGATGAAAGCCAGATTGAAAGGGGTTGAGGAGGTTGTTAGCAGTAAGGTGGCGGCTCAGGCTGTTGTAGACCAGGCGTTCGAGAAGTTTGGAGGTAAACGGGAGCAAGGCGATGGGTCTCAAATTGTTTAGACTGGTGGGCCCCACTGAGGGATTTTTTTAAATTGGGTTCACCAATGCTTGTTTTAGGGGTGTAGGGACAATGCCAGTGGAAAGGGAGAGGTTAAAGATGTGGGTAAGAGATTGTAGAATAGAGCTGGAGGGTGACTGGAGTAGTTGTGAAGGGAAGGGGTCCAAAGGGCAGGTAGTTAGGTGGTGTTGGATCAAAGAGTAGCTACTTCATCAGCAGTGACAGGATAAAATGAAGAGAGTATTGAGTGTGGTGGTAGACAAGGTGTATTCAAAGTAAAAGATGTTTGGACAGTGGCGGCCTCACAGTGAATTGCATCAATCTTGTCTTTGAAGTAATTAGCAATCTCCTGGGCAGTGAGTGAGTTGGTTGGAGAAGGTGGTGGTGGACGAAGTAGGGAGTTAAAGATAGAAACGAGTTGGCGGGGACTGGACGAAAGGGCGTTAATAAGTGTGATGAAATAGGTCTGTTTAGATACTATATTTTACATATCCCTGGTCCTATTGAAAAAAATAAAACCTTATATGCTGGAAAACAAAATGCAGTGCATTTATCAAGTATTGTAAGAATGTTTACTTTTGCATGAATACAATAAAGTATAACTGTGAAATATATTACTATTTATCAATGTGAAAGAACAAGAGCGGAGTGATTTGAGCAAGAATGCATACATTATATCTGTTCACAGAAGAGTAAAAAAAAAAACAGAAAGAGCAGATCCGCTAACAGTAAGAAACTTGATTCTAAGGTTAGGGTGCCCTTGTCCTACCTGACATAATAAGCAGGAGCAATTGTGTTATTCTGCGGGTCGTTATTACAGTATTTCCATGTAATCTTTAGTTATGAGTTAAAATAAATGCTAGGCGAATATTCTGCTCAGAATTAGGTTTCCATGGCCTTTGTAGTCATTTGGAAATTAGTGATCCACACCAAGGTAACTGTAATGGTTATGAACTAGTTTACTCTATGTAATTATTTGACCAGCACACCATTCACACAGCATCAATAAATGAACAGCTCTCTTGAATAAATCCAAATACTGCAGCAGAAGCCAGGAAACTGAATAAGATAAAAATCACACAAGGCCTTGCTAATAACTACCATATAACACAACAAAATACATAAGTTCTATTTATTTTTCTGTGTATTAAGCCTGTTTTACCTGGCTATTTCCTCCTTGTAGTTTTCTACATTACATTTACATTTTCCATCATAAAATGTGTAGTTATGGCATAGCCAGGACTATTAGTAACCTTAATATACAAGCATTAGTGTATTAGATCTATAAATTCATGCGAAGCAGGTGCAATGGGGTTTGTTATGTTTTAATTCACTAATGTGAGCTTAGAGTACTACGGCTGCGGTCCACAGCTCATTGCTACAACAATATCAAAGCCAACCAGTGTGTTTTAGTGATATCCCTGGTTTCAAATGTAACCTCAGTTGACTTTATGTTTCTTAATGGGTTGATTAAAATGAAGCTAAATAAGTTAAGAGAGTTTATATGAATAAGGCTTAAGACTGCTGTAGAATTACAACCTTATCATGTTCCACATTAATAACACAGGGCTTAGCCAAGGGATGCCATTTGTGGCCTGATACATGTACTAGATGCTCCTGATTTGAGCATTACGTTGAGGAAGAAAACAAAATCTGGAATCACATGAGTCAAGTGTCTGTGGAAAAAAAGGAACATGAGTATCATAAACACATAAGCCACTAACAAGCTGTCTAACTTAAAATGACACTAAACTCAGAAGCTAAACCTTAAAAATGCATTCAAGTACCTTAACTATTAACAAAAATTTAGTTTATTTGTGTATCACTCAGCTGTAGATCTTCAAATCATCTCTGAATTCCTGCTGACACTGTCCTTCCTTGTGGGGGTGGCTACTTTTGTTCCCCATGGTCCCTGTGCATGTAGTAAAGTAGCCACCACTCCAAGCTCTCTCCCATGATGGACTACAATCTCACATTTAGTTTACTAATTTGTATTGAGATTGTAGTCTATCATGGGAGCAGGCTTGGAGTGGTGGCTACTTTTGTTACCCATGGTCCCTCTGGGTGAAGTAAAGTAGCCACCACTCCACTCCCGTAATGGACTACATTCTCAATACAAATTAGTAAATTAAATGTGAGATTGTTGTCCATCAGGAGAATGAGTCTGGAGAGGTGGTTATTTTACAACACACACAGGGACCATGGGGAACAAAAGTAGCCAACCTCCAGAAGGAAGGACAATGTTAGCACCAATGCAAAGTTGATTTGAGGATCTACAGCTGAGTGATGCACGAATAAGTTACATTTTGTGCTTAAATGCATTTTTAAGGTTAACTCCTGAGTTTAGTACCACTTTAAAAAGATATTTGTGACATTGTAATGGATTAGAGAAGAGAGAGGTGGTTCTCCTCCAGTTTTCATTAGTGGGATAATCTGTCCATCTATGGCTAGCCTAAAGGTGGACACAAATAGGTAGATTTCTAACTGAGAAGAATAGGTAGTGGCAGAATCCGTCCATCACTGATTGTACCTTACAAAGCCAACAAATATTTATTTGGAAATCAAAAATGGGATGGCCAACACAGTCAGATGAGGACACTATTTATAAATGTGTGTAATTCTTGTATTATATAATATTAGAGTTTGCTTGAGTCCCGATGTCTCCCACAAGGCCCTTTTGAATTTGTCACCCTGTCATAGATCCACAGTGTGGAAGCTAAGTAGTATTTTCAATCTTTATTTAAAGATGAGTATTATTAAAAGAGCTCAAAAATTTCAGGCTACACATGCGGGAGCTATCATTGCTGACATGTTTTTTTAAGATGCACCATTCTGTTGAATATCATTCTCTCACCTCTGGAATACATATTCAAAATACTGCATTTTCTCATTTGTGGAATAATTTATTTTAGGCATTGTCTTGTTAATTTGCAATAAAGCTAAAAGACTAATCTCACATTTCAAATTGCTCCAGTGCTCTTTATGTGAGATGGATTAGTCTTCCTTGCTAAGGGCAACAATTTTCTTTTTTAAGCCATCACTGATTTCATGATTTCAGTGCTTTTTCTGTCATCATAATACTGTACTGTTCAAGTCCCCTAAACACTGAGGGGGTTATTCACAAAGCTGCGAGGGCAGCCGTGTGAATAACCGACCCGAAGTGCAGAAGGAGTTTGACTCAGCCGATCCAACATCTGGATCGGCGGAGCAGAACCTCCGATTTGGCAACTCACTGCTGTTCGGCCTATTCTCATAGGGGCCGAACAGCAGTGAGTGAATAACGGCATTCGGCTCGGCTATTCTGCTCGGTACCTCTGTGGTGCCGAGCAGAATAGAAAAATTGTAGAAAAAAGAAGAAAAAAATAGAAAACGATTGGGCGGAGCTAGCAGTGACAGCCAGCTCCGCCCAACTGTTTTCTTTTGGCCGGGACCAGCTGTCATTACACTGAGAGCTTGTCAGAGCCGGCGTTGATATGAAAGCCGGCTCTGCTCAGCTCTCATCCTAATGACCGAACAGCGTCCCTGGTTACCTAGTAACCAGTTGACGCTGTTCGGTCATTAAGATGAGAGCTGAGCAGAGTCGGCTTTCATATCACCGCCGGCTCTGCTAAGCTCTCATCGTAATGACAGAACGACGTCCCTGGTTACCTGGTAACCAGGGACGCCTTTTTGTCATTACACTGAGAACCCGGTGGAGCTACTGTATAGGCAATGCATTGACCTCAGAGCTTATCTGCAAAGGAAGCGCCTTGGACTTTGAATCAATACCTTCAGGAGCCTTCAAAACAGCCATGTTTTTTGTTGGTGTGTCAATGTTTCTGGTGGTGGGCTCCATGCTGGCCTTCAGTCTTTTCTTCTTCTGCAATTCAGCAACAGTGTATAAGATCTGTGCATGGATGCAGCTGGCTGCAGGTAAATGCTGACACTGTTTAAGTTGGCCTGGTACCAAGGACAGTGTTTTCATTATTTTCATCAATTCCTTACTGCAATTCTGTTTTGTCAGCCTGTTCTGTCATCACACACAGAACCCGGCAGACGGCGGATCCGCCAGGTTCTCAGCGTAATGACAGAACGGCGTCCCCGGTTACCTGGTAACCAGTGACGCTGATCTGCCTTTGCAAGTGGCCGGAGCCAGCCGTGAGATGACGGCTGGCTTTGCCCAGCTGTCAGTAGCAGGCTGTCGGCCGGCCAATGGCCGGCCGTTCAGGCAGCTTCACCTTACCTGGACTCAGTCGAGCCGAAGCATATGCCTTCGGCTCCACTGAGGCGCTCAGCCAACTTCGGGAGCTGTACAGGCTATAGGGAATAGCCCGTACAGCAGCCCTTCGGTTCTAATGAACCAAAGGGGTCCTGGGGCCGAAGCTAGCCGAAGGATCAGCCGAAGCTACATCTAGATCCTTCGGCAGCTTTGTGAATAACCCCCTGAATAATCATTAACTGCACCACACACCACACAAAGATCTTAATGCATTTACTCAGCATATAGAAGTGCTTGACAGGTTTTGGGAGGCAAAACCTTTGGGAGTATTGATTTACTAAGATTTAGAGCATGTTCATATTGCAAACCGAATATTCACATAGTGTAGATAATGAGGATAAGATCAAGTGAAAATTTATTTTGAAAAAAAAGAAGACGATTTGTGTTCAAATATGATTAAATTATTGAAGTCAACACAGCTTCACCTCATTCACTAAGTTATTTTTTATTTTGCAAAGTGAATTTTCACTTAGCTAGGTGAATGAGGTGAATCTTTGTAAAAACTAACTTTGCAAAGTCAACATGCTCTACTCCTTTAGTAAATCAACCCCTGTGTCTACTTTGCAGGTTAGAATCCATTAGCTAGTTATTCCACTGACATAATAATAATGCCAAGTCCATTTATTGTGCACATAGACTTGAAAACTTGTGAGATATTTTAACACTATCATGACCAGAAGTTACTAGATATGCAGGCCAAATTTGGTAGCGCTGGCCAGCTTTGTTTATCCTGTCAAAAACTCTCTGACTAATATGCATAGCTAAATAATTGTATACCTTTTAAAGACATATACAGCTTTTTGGTACACTGTTATAATAAAAACCATGCTCTTTTTTTTATCATTACCTCCTATGAATCCTTTCTCAGGCACTGCGAGGTGAGAGGAATACCTCCACCACTCTCATTGTAACTACCTCACTATTGAGGCAATTTAATGGCAATTTGACACAACAATCTAGTCCTCGTCCATTCAGTTGCTGCAGAATTATGCTAATAATTTGGGCTGGATGAATGGATGAATGCTGGATACAGGTCATAATCACTAGATCAGGTATAAACTTGAATAGTCATAACTGGTTGGTGTAATGTAACCCCATATCTTTAAGAAATCAAAATTTTAGGAACCCCTGGGGTTAGGCCAGACTGTCTTCCACCTAGGGGAATGCCACCTTACTTTTAAGTTTACAGTGCTTTTACAGAGATATATTTGTTTATATATGTCTGCTGATACCACATATTGTATATTACTTGGCATTTGAAATTAATAATTAAAAGACAGCTGGTATTTCTGCAGATGACTTCCATGTTGCTGTCACATTTACATACATTTTATATCATGTTTTTTAGTTATTTAATTTGCCTTTTAAAAACCCCAAAGCTATAACTGTACATAGAATAATAAAATCCATTTCAATTGTGTCCTTGAGAAAAGACAGTATACAGCTAATTGTGTGCCATTAAAAAAGTGATAGTTCACTTTAGGTGAGCATGATCTTGTGGGAAAAGCAAACGACCACAATAGCAGACACCTAACAAAAAAAATAATGCTTATTGTCCTATTGTCCCTTCAGCGCAACCCGAAGTCCTATCGAAGCTTAAAGGAGAACTATGAGGTGAGTAATTTACACTCATCCTCATAGTTAGAGCCGCTGTGTGACAATGAAACTGTCACACGTCAACTCTATACATCGGGAAGTTGGTATATAAAATGCATTGCACGTTTATAATTCACTAGGGATGCTACTGCACCGATACCGATACCTGCACAGCCCGTCTGAGACCCCGTACACAGCCCTCCTGAGATCCCGTATAGTCCTCCTGAGACTCCGCACAGCTTCCCACCAGGATATTGAATATCCTGTCTCTCTCCTGGCTCTCTCTCCTGGCTCTCTCTCCTGGCTGCCTCTCCTCTTCTTCTCTCTCCCCCGTCTGTCTCTTCTCGCTCTCTCTCCTGGCTGTCTTTCCTCAATCTTTCTCCTGGCTGTCTCTCTCCTGGCTGTCTCGCCTCATTCTCTTCTCTCTCCCCTTGCTGTCTCTCCCCGCTCTCTCCCCTCGTTCTCTCCCATGTCTGTCTCTCCTCCCTCTCTCCTCGTTCTCTCTTGTTTATTCTACAAAAAGTTTCAGTGTGGTGTTATACTGTTCGGGATTCGCTTGAAGAAAAGGCAGCAACCCTTGCAGCACCATTCTGTTTACTATGCGTTCGGCATCACATAGTGTTGCCCCCACCTTTTCCGTATGCTGCTGTTAGGGCCAGGGGGGGGGCCCAAGAAATTGTTTGCCCAGGGTCCAATCAGTATTAAAGACGGCCCTGCATACCGTTGCTCGCTTACTTCCCAATCATTTACTTGCAGAGAGTGGTGACTGTCAGGAACGGACAAGGGAGGGGGCGGGCACAGCTGGCTCTGCCTCTAGATAGGCAGAGCCCGCTGTCAGTCAACCAGCGGGGTGGAGCTCAACAGTATTGTCGGGATCCGTCCCGGCTGCAGAGCTCTCAGTATATAGCAGGCAATAGCTCGCTATATACTAAGCTTTGGGTCACGGGAGGAGGTTAGTATATGTCCTCCCATGACCCTAAAGAGAACTATGGGATAAAAAGGTTACCCCATAGTTCACTTTTAAGCTTAACTTTCTCAAAGTCAATATTTGCACTGCGAGGTGTAATTGAATGGGTATACCTCTTCTCCACTATGAGGAAGTGAAAGCAATTAAGGATGGATCTGAAGGGACAAATAATAAAACTAACATTATGAGCTGACAGATTATGATGTTAGCTGCCTGTCAAAACTGATGGTTTTATTTATAACTTTATCCAACAGGTTCACTTTAATGTTTGCCTTGTTGCTCTCAGTCATGTATACTTGCCATTGAAAGGGTTAGTCTACCCAAAACAAGACTAGTACTGAACTAGTCCCCAGTTTTTATATTTCCAACAGAGACATATCATCACATGTCCACTTGCCTTCCATGCCCATCACAAGAGCAGTCTAATTCCCGAGGCTAATATTTAAATTTATGTTACATTACAAAGGCTGACTTTTTTTTTAACACAATCCATGTTGTGTTTCCAACTCTATCTTTGTTACACATAGGGGTCTATTTATAAACAATTTGCAGGGCCGTTCAACCAGTTAATAACTGTAAACGTTCGCTCACTGTGCGAATATATGCCAAAATGCGCCTGCAGCTTTTTCCTATTTAGTAGTGCTGCTTAATGGTTATGATTTACCATCCTTTCTCTCAATGCATCTCTATCAGTCTGCCCAGACTGATTGAAAATCACAGACAATCAACTGGAATTTCTTGGAATACTCTTTCCAACTCAGGTCACCAGTTTTCCTTGTACACCCTTCGAGGCATGGATCAACTTTTCCTTAAAGTGACATTAAAGTTAAAAAACAATGTTCCCTTCCCCCAATGTTAATTAAAGCACTTACCTTAAATGATGTCTCTTAATCCAATCTTCTTCTTTCCTGTCCTTTTCATCTGTCCCTCCAGTGCTGCTGCGGGTCTCCGATCCAGCGCTGACTCCTCTGCCCTTGCTGGCACTTCCTGTCCCACAGTGTCTGCATGCGGGTGCACGCGTCCATAGACTTAACTTGAGTCTCCTGGCTGAAAATGTGAACTGTGCATGCGCCCGCCCCAAGGTGCACATTAAGCATTTTTTGTTTTTTTTTACACTTTTTGTATATATATATACTGCTTGCTAGCAGTAGATATATGCAAAGAAACAGAGGCTTTAATGATACTTTAACCACGGAGCAGCCCATATATGTCCATTTTGTCCAGGTATTGCTAAGATTAGTGTGGTGGTTGAAATATCCTTCATGGTGATTCAATTGTAGTGGCTACTGATGATGCTGTCGCTACTGTCAGGCAACAATGAAGTCAGAAGTGGTGAAGGAGTTCATCCTTAAAACCAGGATTTGGAGCAATCTAGCTTTACCTATAGAAACTATTAAAATATTAATTTTGTTCATATTGTAAGGACCCAATTCATGACTATTCAACAGCTACCCTCAGATTTGTAACAATTATATACTTTTCACTCTGCAAACAAGCAACAGCTTGCCATGTCTTCAATTGATTTAAATTATTTGGCTATTGTT
>NW_017306373.1:2383794-2388750 GCF_000935625.1 Nanorana parkeri
CATGTCATTGGCCAGCATCATCCACAAGGTCAGCAACATTGTTTCCTCTTAATCTTCCATAAAATCTTTAAAATGTGCACTGTCCGCATCATCCTTACCTTCCTCCTTAGCACGTTACTTCTCCTTACAAAATACTTATACCATATGGTGGTGAATGAGATTCCAAACTATTTTTTCCTGAATGTATGATGATTAATAAAGAAAGATCACATGGTGACATCATTCATGTCAACCAAATCTGGATACATCTTTAAAGTTGGAAGATGTCTTCGATAACTCTGGCCAGAAAACAAGAGCAACACAAAGAGGCATATATAGTGTAATAAATCAAGATAAATGTAATCCAAGCAATAGAATAAAAGTGTATACTCTGCCCTCTGTGATGTCACCACCATCATCAGGAATGCGTCTCAGGGAGAAGTTCCCTTTCATCATCCTACCTAATCACCCCCTGCAGTACTAAATACAGGAAAAGGTAAGTATGTTAACTAACTTCCCTACCCCCACAAGTGTTTTTTCACAGTTTAGTGCAGTGGATTAAGATGGGGAGGGAGCCTACAATAAGCTCAGACAGCACCTAAAACAAGGGCCTACTTCCGCTAACTACCTCTGGTAATATATGCAGTCTGTAGCATTTATTGTTAGACAAACATTATGATGCATAAACAAAACGCATTCTGATCAAAATCAACAAGAATGTTAAAAACAGAGTACAGTAAAAAAAAAACACAATTTAATTCACCAGTAGTGAAAACAGCTTAGTAGCTATAAAATCTGTAGAAATGCTGTCTATAATACCAATATTATTGTAAAATTCCAAATATATTCTTCTATTAAATGATAATACATTTATATCATTATATCATATCTGTTAGCTCTTTCTAATAATCTACTCTTATTTTTTCTGTTCTGCATTTATTATATCTCTAAGAATCTAAAATCAGTAGTATGTCGTGTTTCACATTTTCTCTATTGAATGAACTGATTGCTCCATTAGTACTGGTGATGGTGATACCTGAAAAGTAGGACAATTTATCTAATCATATTTCCAAGCCCCAGCTGTATGATCAAGACTGCAGGGCAATGACCCTATACGTACATGAAAGATCTAAGTGTTGAGCTGGTTATTCCAGATGGCTCCTATGTAGCACCTTTAATACAGCTCATTCATTTATCCTTTCAAGGAGTTATTCAAAGAATTGAAGCCCCTGTGCACATTATTCAGTGCCATTGCCCTCACCTTCTCAGATATCTTTACCAGTTATTCTTCTTCTTTGGCACTATAGTTCATTTGTTTAAAAAGATTTATTCAACTCAGAATAAATGGCTGATTTTTTTTTACCCCTTTTAGCTCCATCGCATCATAGTGCCAATTTAAATTTTATGTGATTAGTACTAAAATCTTTCAGTCGTGTTTCATAGAGCACAGATTTAATCTCTTACAACCATGGCATTAACTAGTTACATTTATAACCTCAGAATATGAGTAAAAAAAAAGTTTTAAAAATATGTACCTAAACTGTATTTAAAGGCAATTATTCTTAGTTTTAAAAGGAGTATGGAAGGAATAGACCCCCTGCCAGGTTTTTTGGAGCTGCCTTTGTCTCCAGGAAGATTCACCCTATCTCTTTTGTCATATACCACCAATTCTTGCTTAACTATAATATAATTTTTTTATCTTTAATTTCTTGATGCATCCTTTTTAATAACTCTAGTGCATGTTCAATGTTTTATAAATGAAAAGGAACTAAAATGCTAATTGTTTCACTCTTTTAGCAACTAACACAATAAATATGTTACATTTTTTTTCTCCAAGGAAGACTAATTATAGACCTTGTGATTTCAAAAGAGTTTTGTAAGTGCATGGTATATTTGCATTTTCCATCTAATGCAGTAGTGCTTACAATATCATCCCTCTTCCATTAACAATGAGTCATCACTTGTACAGTATATCTATCATAATGTAATTAGATCCGGCACTATAAAAACATACAATTATCATGCTCAAAGTACTATGCTTATGCATTAGAGGTGGATTTTAAATTAGTGCAGACTTTTAAAAAATGTATATAACTGCTAAAAGGAATCCTCTTCCACAAATTTGTGTCATTTCACTTTTTTTCTTGTATATGTTTAATACACTGAATAGAAAAATGGGAAGGTATTCTATCATTAGAGAGATATAGGGGTTGATTTACTAACCTTATAAACACGCCACGAACAAGTATACACCTCTGTAGTGTGTTCCCTCCCAGCATGATCTATTGGTGGAATCTAGACACCTTTGTAGTGTGTACACACCCAGCAGGTGTGTTGTGCAAAGCCCTGCATGAATTGCAAGGTGATGTTGTGTAAATGAGCTCTACGTTGTGTTGCTTGCGTTGATGAATGCAGGAATGTAAATGCATGAGCTAATTTTTGTCTAAACTGTGAAGCAGCATTATATATGCATCATGTGCATGATTTTTCCATATATGGCATTAGTGGAAATATGCTTTTAGAGACTTGCATGCCGCTATTAGAGCGGCGTGTAGCCTATGGCGCATGCTACATGACGCGCACGTACGTAAATACATAAAAACGCGCCATAACGGCGTGAAAATGTGACACCCTCATGGACTCAAGATATTGTCTTCAATCTTATCTGATAAGCACAAATGACAAACATTTATAAGCATGGTCCAATGTGCTCTAACAGGGAGGAAAATCCTTCCTGGTCCCCAAAGTCCCTGAATCAACACTCATTTATTTTTTATAGATATTAAGAACCAGTAATATTGTGTGCATTTAAAACACTTCCAGGCCTCTTTTGAAGCATTCTACTGTGTTGGCTAGAACATAAAAACATTCAGTACCTACAACCTTCCCATTGCCTAAACCCCAGGCAAGCTAATTGGTCTCTATTCTTCTCTTGGCTCGACTTTGTGATCACTTTCAAGCCCAGAACTACCAACTACAGAGCTGACACATTCACAAACTCCTTTCATTCCCAATATTCCAAAGCTCCTGCTGAGCCATAATTCAAGTTTCTGGCCACTCGTGTCCTGCACTTGACCTCTATCCAGGAATTCCCTATTCCCCCTGGCAAGACTCTAGTGGCTTTAGGACTAGAAACTCACTGGATAGCTCGGTGTCCACAGATCTCTTAAATTTATATCCCACCTGTATTGGTGGCCCGAACTCCAAAAGGATATAGAGATGTAAAAGCTTGTGTAATTTGTGCCCAAACCAAGTTTCCTACCCATGCACCTGCAGGTATGGCTGTACCGTTATTTTGTTAGTGGTAGACCAATTTTCAAATTTTGTATCTCTTCCCTTGGCAGCAGCCCTTGCAGCTGTCTTCATCCAAGAAATCTTCAGGCTTCATGGCAACTCACATTGTCTCTGAAGGACCGGTCCATTTTACCTCCCATTTCTGAAAAAGCCTTCTTTAAGTCTCTGGATATTTTTTTAGTTTTCTTCTGTCTATTATCTACAAACCAATTGACAAACTGAAAGGAATCAATTAATCCTTGAACAGTACCTTAGTGTCTGCCCACCATGATGATTAGGGTGGCCAGAATTTGCTCACCCATCCTAACACCAGCACCCAGGAGTTCTCATTCTTCATTATCCATGGCAACCATCCACATCTTGCTTTGCCAATACGTTGTTCCCCGAAGATTCCCGCATTCTGTTCTATGCAAAAGGACTTAATTTAAATTTGGTCCCAGACTCTAAATTGACTCATGCACTTTGCCCTGGCAGCGCTTCTCCAACCCATCGATTAGGTTTGACTTGCCACTAAAAACATTCATCTCAAGTTTCCCTTTATGAGGTAATATTAGGCCTTAAGTGATCATTGCAAAGATCAGTCTAGTCTGCCTCCGCATTTCAAGCTACTGAATTTTTTTTCAAGCTTCACAACTCAAATGTCTTGTCCTGAATAGTTTTTTCTCATCCTTCACAATTATCTACTTCCTCCTGATACATTTAAAAAAACAAGGTTCACCAAATCATGGATTCCAAGAAGTCTTGTGAAAAACTTTAGTGTCTAAGTGACTAGAAGGGCTTCAGTCATGCAGAAGGGTGCTGAGACCCTGCATTTAATGTGTCAGGTCCCCACTGAGTAAAAAAATTATAATTTCTTATTGAAATATTCTTATTGAAACCAGGACCTCGACAGGTGAGAAGGCACCATAAAAAGAGGGGGGTAGGGGAATATCACACTATTTTTTAGTTTTCACCGGTGCCATCAATCAGAAAACATGTTTCTTCAGTGGCGCTGAGATAAACGGCGAGGCAATACATTGCTAGGCTTAAGCCAAGCCCCCTGCTGCAGTATACCTACTGGTATCCTCCATGCCTGGTTGCAGTCTTCTATGTCCTCTGTGCTTCTTCAGCTGCCAGTGTTCACTGTGCCACTGCTCCTCTTGTGTTTCTGTGCCTCTGTGCCCCTGTCTCCAGGCCATCCTCTGTCATCCAGTGACCCCAGTTCACCCTAGAGCATCATGCTTCATCTAGTGACTCCAATGCACCGCTGTGTGCCCTGTGACTCTAGTGCACTCCAGAGAACTCTGTGTCATCTAGTTACCCTAGTGAGCCCCTGTATGCCCTGTGATTCCACTGCACCCCAGAGCATCCTGTGTCAACTAGTGACTCCCTGGGGTTGATTTACTAAGCACATAAACACGCCATGCAAAAACACACCGACTGTGCGCGCATGCGCGCATATACGCTTGGCGCAGAAGCGTATGCAGAAGCGTGATTCATGGCGTGTTTATGTGCAGATGCTTGATAAATAGCACAAACACGCGCGCATGGCGTATTACATTTCCAAGGATTCAATGGGGATGTGCAACAACCATGAGCATAATTCCCTGAGGGAAGCTCAGTGGCTCAGGGGTTAGAGCTACTGCCCCACAGCAAATCCTGCTCAAGTGAGTTGCATTTATCCACATACAGCAATGCAAATAT
>NW_017306374.1:0-1901 GCF_000935625.1 Nanorana parkeri
TGGCTCCACCTGCAGCTGCAATATCTTTTCTCTTAAAGGAGATGAAATCACAACAGGGCTACATAATGAAGACAGAAAGGTTTTATTTAAAAATACCTTAAGCTTGTTGATGAGAAGGGAAAGGAGGAAACAGAGAAGACAAAATATAACCAGAGTAAACTACAACTCTAAAGAGCAGATAATCAGAATGTAGCCACTATTCTTCTGACAACAGTTTATGAAAATAAAGCAAAAATCTGTCATCTGTCTACACGGTTTACAAGCTTACAAAAGGCAAGAGTGCCAGATTATTAAATATAACTCTAGATTTATGTCTGGATACAACTGCTAGCATCTGCTGGCTTGTTGAAAAATATAACTCGTCTGTAAATATTTCTGCTTTGGCTCAGTGTATCCATTCCATCAATGGGCCATTTGTATACACGAGGAATTACAGGCATATATAATTTACAAATCTACTTTCAGTGGTTACACATCTGTTTGCATTTCTTGGGATACACTGTACATAAGATACATTTACATATATATTTAGAATGAGTTGTGCCTGTTTATCAGATGGTAGTAAGTTTAAATCTAGAATGCACAGTATGAAAATCAAACTGTCTATTTATTTGGAGTTACTAGTAAATACATAATTTTCACGTGTGGCAAAGAATTGGAGACATTGAGATAAATACAACGCTTTTACAAAGTTTGTTTGAAAGAGATGATCATATGTAAAAGATGAATTTACAATCTCACCCTTTACAGCTTTGTATTGCAGGAGCATGGAATTATTGCAAGGTAGTCCTTAAAAAACTCACCCCCATTGGATCTAAGTGTTTTTCAGTATATATATATATAATCCACGAGGTGACTTCGTTGGGCCGCCTCGTGACTCCACGAGATGTTGAAAGGTGATGCGAGGAATCTGACACTGCACTGTTGCCCTTCTGTTGTCTTGTACCAGCCTTGCCATTCTCCGTTCTGCCCTAACATTGACTAGTCACTGACGGCCACAATTCCCACGTTCAGACCCAGATTTTCGGCTGACAGTCCAGTCTTTAAACACTTTAACAACAGCTGCTCTTGAACATTTCACAAATTCTGCTGTTTTGCTGATACTCGCTCCATGGCTCCGAGCGCCAACAATCATCCCACGTTCAAAGGCTGTTAAATCGCGTTGTTTACCCCGTATCTTCAGAAACAAATCACTTCTACTGTCGTGGTAAACAACCTGCTTCCCTATTTATAATGGTCTGGCCCTCTAGCAACTTCAGCACGAAATTATAGCTAATTTGCCTACGAACGTCAGGTGGTCATAATAATCTGGCCACTCAGTGTAATCCTGTGTATACTAAACTGATACATATTTTAATTTAAAGTGACACTAAACTCTGGAGTTAAATCTTAAAAATAAATTTAAGCACCTTAACGATTAACAAAAAATGTATCTTTTTTGTGTATCACTCAGCTATAAATCCTCAAATCATCTCTGAATTGGTGCTGACACTGCCCTTCCTTCTGAAGGGGGGGCTACTTTTGTTCCCCATGGTCACTGTGTGTGTTGTAAAGTAGCCACCGCTCCAAGCTCACTCCTGTGATAAGACTACAATCTCAATACAAATTAATAAACTAAACCTGAGATTGTAGTCCATAAGGGGAGTGAGCTTGGAGTGGTGGCCACTTTATAACACACACAGAGATCATGGAGAACAAAAGTAGCCCCCCTCCAGAAGGAAGGACAGTGTCAGCACCAATTCAGAGATGATTTGAGGATTTATAGCTGAGTGATACACAAATAAGATACATTCTTTGTTAATCGTTAAGGTGCTTAAATGTATTTTTAAGATTTAACTCCTGAGTTTAGTGTCACTTTAAATTAGAATATTTATCAGTTTAGTATACATAGGAATGTATAA
>NW_017306374.1:1928-12533 GCF_000935625.1 Nanorana parkeri
TGGGCTAGTTAAGGTCAAGGTAGGGTTGGCCAAACATACTTTCTGTGAAAGTATAGTTACCCATAGATAATTTTTGGAAAAATTATATAACAACATGCATTGGGTCCTTTTTTAGTATCTGCATGGAATTCAATTTGAAATAGGCTTGTAAAATGTTAGGACCATCCGTTTGCTGATTCTCCGACAAGCCTCTTGAGTTTCAGTAGCTGAGAACTGTAAGTTATAATAAATCACAGGGCTCTTAAGAGCCGGAGCTCTACAGCTGGGATGGAAGCTGTGTGTTGGCAGCTCAGTAACACTCTTTTGTCTCAAACTAGCAAAATGTTCCAGGCTGATTGTGTGTAAAGTCCAGCAAACTAGAGGGCAGGAGGCCAGCTGGCAGAGCCCACTGTGGACAGGAAAAAAGATAATGTTCTGTACAAATCCTCTGTGTAGCAGTCAGCACCTTCCACTAGAGGACTATTTACATATCGACTTAACTGAATGTAATACAATGTCAAATGTCGTTCACAAATATCAACTCATAAATACAAACTCCTTAAAGGAGATCCCTACCCCATAGAAAAATATATAGGCTGCTGCTTATGACCTTCTAAAAAAAAAAAAAAAGACACACACCAGATTAAGCATGCAGCAAGTGAAATCAAGACTCTTGATCCGCATACTTGCTCCAGTTAGCCAGGAAACTAAGAAGCATGCTGATAGGTTGAGAGTGCACACTGACAGAGAGATAAGCTCATGTGCCTCTTCTTGTCCAGTCATAGGCTGGAGTGGTTCCAGGACAACCTGAGCTCACGGGAAATGGATTTAATAATGCTGGTCCTCAAAATCTAGTGGCAAAAAAGTACTGTGGGTAAAATTTCTGGATTATAGGTGAATATTGCAGCAAAAGCTTTTTTTTTTTTTCTACATTTTATTTAGGCTATACGTCGTTATCCTTTTATTTTTGACTGAAATTCTGCTTTAAAGGAAAAATGCAATATTATAGTGAAAACTGTAGAGACTCTTCCTTGTTCCCTCCATTTAGATCCAAAATGTACATGTGGTAGCTCAGCCTGGCAACTGTTGGTTTCAATAGGAGTGTGAGTGCTCTAGATGACTTCTCCAATTTGCTATTTGTGCTCTGCAGCACCAGAAATCATAACTAGTTTTCCATTGCTATATATTCATATGGTTTCCCTTGATTTCCCATAATACAAATATTTACAACATTAAAAAAAACAAAAAACTTTGGAGAACTATACTTACTCTCAAGCCAGGAAACCCAGGAGGTCCAACACCACCAACAATTCCCTACAAAACAAACATGGGTGACATTAAATACTGCCATAATTATCTTGCAGAATTTGCCCACAAGCGTCAAGAGATGGGCAGGCAAGGCAACAAAAGTCCACTTCCTCTGAAAATGTTGTAATTCATCAAGACCGGCCCTGAACTACAAAGTGTCCTAATGTAGCACTTGCTTTACACTCTGACAGCAGGCATGTGTATGTGATGTCAAGTGAATGGATGGGGGCTAGAAAGGTTCTTGATTGACCAGACTGCCTTTGATCTGTACCCATGTTGGGATGGATGGAGCAATAGAAGCAGAATGCATTGAGTAGAACAAGTTGTGCCACTACTACTGCCAGTAAAAATCTATAGTAGACTTCTTTAGTGTGCAATCTGACTGACCAGGTCCCCTCTGATAATTGTTAAAGTGGGCAAACCCACAGAAGACAGTGCTTATACCAGGCAAGCTAGACAAACCCATCACCTTTGCAATGGGTTTAGGTAAGCTGTAAAGAAGGCATCAATGATGTGCAGCCCCAGCACTATTAAAGTGGAACCACAACTTCTTATGCTTTACAGCCAGGAAAGGTGCCACCTTAGCCTCTATTTGGACTGCAGTTGCCATGGTGCTGCAAATGTGATCAGCTATGACACCAGCCATTTCAGGGCTTGAAGAAGATGTGTTAACCCTACCCTCGTACTCAAGGGTTAACATCTTGTTTTTGCCTAAGGTAAAAAAAAAAAATTCTACTCACCACTGCAGCGATGGTATGTGCCTCAGCGTCCTCACATCCTATACACTGTATTGGACGTGATGACTCGAGGATTCCTAGACTGCTGTAGCGTAGGCAAAAAACAACCAGTTAACTCTTGCAGTGCTGGGGTAGCCCAACTGCAAAGGTTAATCACATTTCTGCCCAGAGTTTTTTTAAAGTTCCGTTGAGAGTTGAAATAAAGCACACTGGCAACCTTGACTGTTGGCATGCCTTGAAAGAAACTGGTTTGGAAGACATTACATTGCTGGGCCTAGTTGCACTAGTCAGCAAAGAACTAGGGCTGCAACAACTAAATCGACATAATCGGTTATAATCGATTATTGAAAAAGTTGTCAACTTTTTCAATAATCGATTAATCGGCTTCCGATCAGTTGGCCCTGTTCACAGCTCCACACGCTGTGCGCCGCACCTCCTCCCCACTTCACGCTCGCCGCTGCCAGACCCGCTCGCATTCACGCTCCACATGCCGCACCTCCTCCCCGATTGATGATATTCTGCATTGCGCTGCATAGAGGACTACAAGTCACAGTAATAATACATTATACAGCGCAATGCGGAATACTAGCAGCTATAGAGCACTACAACAAATCCCAGCAATAATACATTATAAAGTGGTACAATGCTAAATACCACCAGCTATACAGGACTACAAAACCTAGCAATAGTACATTGTACAGCGCAATGCAGAATACCGCCAGCTATTATGTACTATTGCTGCGATTTGTTGTATTCCTCTATCGCTGGCGGTATTCTGCATTGCGCTGTATAATGTGCTTTTGCTGGGTTTTGTAGTCCTCTATAGCCGGTGCCATTCTGCATGCATTGCTGTATAATTTTACACTTTCCATTTCACTATATTGCACACCACACTATCTTTTTTCTTTTTTACTTCCACCGCTCCAAGCTTGCTCCTGTGATGGACTACAACCTCAATACAAACTAGTAGTGCATCACTGGAGCCATTTTTTAAACTTTATTTTATTGTTTATCCGATTAACCGATTAATCGAACCTAATAATCGGCTAACTAATCGATTTTAAAAATAATCGTTAGCTGCAGCTCTACAAAGAACCATTAAAAGAGGACCTTTTCCTTAAAGAGAACAAATAGAAACAAATTGTAATGCAGTGCACCCTCTTATCCTTCCATTGGCATTGGATCATATGATTAAATATAACCACAGACACATTATTTAAAAATAGCTACACTTACTTTTTAGTAACAAATTTGTTACTTCCTCTAACAGTACATTTTAAGAAGTGGCATTCCAAAAAATGTATTTCGTGATCAATATTTGCCAAGTCTACTGGCAGTAATGTAGGTAGCTTCCAAAATACAGGGAATATTCATGTTTATGCAAAACTCATGCTGCCTGGGCATCGCACAAGAGCTCCTATGATTCCAAATAATGCCCAGTAGGCCTGCACTTTTGGCATATACCAGAATTGGCAGATTACTGGCCTGTTTCTAAGTGATTTACTGAAAAACAAAAGACTAATATGTCAAAACTGTAGTGATACAAAAATGCAACTGGCCGAAAAATGTGTAAGTCTTATGGCATTCCAATTGAAATGATTAATAATAAGCACTATATAATGATTAACAGTAAGGTTTACATCATATTTAACATATGAAGGAGTCGTTCCCAGTATTATTATTAGTCTGCAATTTTGTTTTCAATCTGAAAGGTTAACGGACATTAACAGGAACCACATCATTTCATGCAGATTAATAATAGATGTACGGAACGGATTTGAGAATTAAATAATTGCTTAAATGCAATTAAAAAAACTACCATTGCCTTGCATGAATTACTCTGCATCACGAGCACTTTACAAGGGATTTACGGACATTATAATAGTGACGCCTCAAGCTATGCGAGGCTTGCACAGTGTTATTCACCCAATGTTACCAATTTTACGGGTTAGTATTTCTGCAATACACTGTGAAGCTCTGTAAATGCAGCAGATACTTACTGGGCTCCCATCTGGTCCGGGAGGCCCTCTATCACCTAAGTCTCCAAGAAAACCCTAGAGGAAGCACAGACATAAAAGATGTGATTGTTTAAAAGCATGGCCAGTACAGACAGGTGCATTCATACATCATTTTGTTTGTTTATAAATATACATATTGAGCAATACAGTAAAAACCAGTCTGGTTATGTCGAAGGGGCCATGAAGAACCAAAAAAGCCTTCAACTAGAATATTGTGAAGGTCAGCACTGCCTCCTTTAATGGGAAGGTGTAGTGCATTTTCAATGGCTATATATTGAGTTATTATTATTACAGTGAACATTAACAGTTATAATATGATTAAAATAATTGACATCTTTTATTACCTCTTTTGACGGGCTTTTGTTCACCTCAAATACGATTAGCATTCCCATACATGTCTGTGTGGGTGCAAAACCCATTAAAGCAGGTCATTGCACCTTTCAATGAATTCTAAATGTTAGAAGTGTCTTATACTGATGCCACTGACACAAGCCCGAAAACCATCGACAAAGGCCCATACATGTACTGTAAATGTAGAATGTTGATAGGACTGTATATCCCTTTAAAAGTAACTTTACATGACAGTATTTTCCCAGTTTCATAAATAAGAGGTTTATTCATTTCTGAAGAACACTGGGAAGTGCTACTGAAATAGTCCCCCAAAGGTCAACTCTGTATGTAGGTCCATCAGTATCCTGTATAACTTTTATTTTATTCTTACCTGTTATTGAATAACTTAGATACAGCTAAACTGAACTTCAGAAAATATTCAAACAATATGTATAATTCTGGAAAATATATTTTTAAAATGACCGCATTCATTATTACATAAAACAAGTTTAAGTGCATGCATCTGTCTAGATATAAGTCTTCTGTTATCCCCTGCAGAGCAGATTCAGGAAGATAGCGTTGACACCCTATCACAAGAAGTGCCTGAACAAGGACCTTCATGATAGGATCACCAGGTATTATTTCAGTGAAAACTGCAGTTTAATGATATTGAAAATTATTTGTTTAAGCTTATGTATGATTTCATGATTGAGTTTAGTTTACATCTAATCTAAACCTCGTGGCTTTTAATCTAGTAGAACATTTATAGGAAAACAAATGCACAGCAAGGAAGTCTCAGCATCCTTTTCCTTCTCATCTTCTGCTCTGCAGAGATGACATCACCCCTTTCGCTTTGATAAGACGCAGTGATAGTCAGCCTGTGAACAGCTGTTGCTGTCGCTCTCCCAGTTTCCTCAGTGTGTCTTCCTTTGAGAATATATCCTATGCAGAGTTGATTATTGGAAACAGGGACACTGCAGAAATGTGCAATATTTGGATTTGCCTTGCCTTATTTACTGAAAAAGCTAAACCAAATTTGCAATAATGTACGAGTCTAAATATCTTTTCTGCAGTTTAGAGTTTGCCTCGCTGTTACACTTTGGACCCAAAGGCTACTGATAAAACGTAAGTCTGTAGTGCATTGCGGCTCCTATATTACAAGCCAGTGATGAAAGGCATGCATGTGAATTACATGCCATTTAGAGCATTGACCAACATCTTCTAGAGCAGTGGTGGCCAAACCCACGCCCTCCAGCTGTGCTGAAACTACAAAAATCCCATCATGTTTCTGACACTGAATGCTGTGCCATACATATCTGCCATACATGCCACATACAATGCTGTTTTAACACCTCTATGGGTAGGTTAATAACACCTCCTAGCTCCAATTATGAAAATGAAATCAACACCTGGTTGCGACTAACAGATTTTGTGGATTGGAACAAAATTCACCAATATTTATTCCCAAGTCATTCTGAATTGAGAAAGCTGGTCGGATGTCCAGTGAAACGTCTTCAAGAAAAATACAGCAAGTCCAGTTGCCCTGACTTATTTTTTACAGATAAACATAACATGTTCCATTATGTTGGGATGCAGCCAATACAAGTATGATTTTGTTTGTGCCATCGAGGTCACCCCCAATTCCAGTCTCTTACTTACCACATCATGTACAATGTTTACTTTACCTTGAGCAAAAGTCCTCTTTGGCGCCGAACACACCTGCACGCTGAACCCTTAAAAACTTGTATGGGGCTGTCCCAGAAACCGGAGTGTCATCTTGGGTCAGCCCCATACAAGTCAACAAAAGATCAGTTTGCAGTAAATTAAGCAGTGCAGATGATGAGGCTCTGCTATAGAGGTAAGTAAAAAGCTGAGGTGGGGAGTGTGAGTGCAGGTTAGTTCAGGAGGGGTGGGAAGAATGGGCAGGAGGATTTTATGTTAAAAGTCTGGTTTGGCCTTGTAAACTGGTTTTGAATCTGGAAGAAGAGTGCAAGTATTTCCGGTTGGGTGGACTTCAGTCTGCACCCATACCAACACAGCACATAGCTCCTGCTGTTGAGTACAAGAGGCCCATGGGAGTCACGGTACCCTCTAATTTATAAAGCAGAAGGGTCTGAATCACTTTTGTCAGGGGTTGACTCAGCTATGGAAAACCCTTTCATGAACTCCCTTGCACACAAGACGCTACTGCTCACCCCAACACACCCACATCTGCCATCTCCATAGCAGCTTTCTTCCTTCTTAGTGTGAAAACAAAGCATTTATTTTTTAAGAAACAAAACTTTTGGGAAGGTCTGAATAACACTTCAGAGTTCAGGAACTAAGGTGATGCTTTGGAAAAATGTAACAAAACATGTCTTCTCTTTTGATTTAAACCATGTGCTGAATAATAGTGTGTTAACTACTGATGTCACTTAAGGTGGAATTCCCACCAAACAGCTAAATATACAATTGAAGCGATCCCCTGCAACACTGTTTTAATGTGCAGGGCAAAAACAATGCAATATATACTGTTGTAGCTTTGCATTTCTTATATCACCTTCCTGTTTATTGGACTATAAATTAGTATTATTTTGCTGAGGACCTCCCAGGATTTTCTCTATTCAAGTCATAGTGCCTGAAATATGTTAGACTGTTGGCATTGGGAACTGGCTCACAGTATAACCTCCAACTGGTTCACAGTATAACAACCCACTAAATCACATCAGTACATATTTCTCATTGTCTCATTTTTGTATGGGGTCTCGAAATATTAACTGTGTTTAATGGATTAAGATGGTTTGTGTATGTTGCCAACCAGAACCTATAGACACTTAGGGTTTAGGGTAATTTTATGCTATATTAACTATAGGCAGCCACCTGGAAAGTTCATCTACAGCAATCTAATTCAAAGCTGGATTCCAGGCATATACTAAATATAACGTTGACATTTACATATGGGAAACATTTTACCTGCTAAAAGACTTGCATTTCTCTCCATGCAGCCGTGAGATTAACATAGACAGGGGAGCCTCGCTTTTCTGTACTGCAGTTAAGCAATACAGCCAGGTCACCTCTCCACCCCCAGGCTGTGACTGGACAGTAAAAACACAGCAGCAAACAGGTGTCTGCTCACTCTGCTATCTCCTCCTATCAGTACATGTGCATGCAGCACACTTAATGACTACCAGAGCTGCCCTTCCCTTGCCCAGCCTGAATTCAGGTACATAATCTAATTGCATTTAAAAATAGAATCCATGATTTTATAGGAAATACATAACTGTTTATTTTTTGTCTTCCTAGATCCCAGCTTTAAACATTCCTCATTTCACAACTACTCTGCTTTTTAGCCATCTAGCTTAGGCAGACCAGTGGAAATGAATGTCCGATGATACGGTTTTATCCAATAAACCCGGCTGGAAATAAAATGCCATTTTTGAATGAATAATTCCATGTAGCTCGATAACGCATGCCTCTGGAAAGTACAACCTCCATCTGGGCCAAAGTCCAGTCTATAAAAGCTGCAGCTTGAATACATTGTCAGGCTTTATATTGCCATATGTTAGTGATGCGCTATAAACAAGGCCAGAATGATGTAATGATCGCTATCCATGTGTGTGTTTTTCCAAAGAGGGGCTGCAAGACAACCTAAAATAACTCGGGAGTGCAGTGAAACTGGCCCCCAACCAACTATCACAGTTTTTAGGTCCTTGTAACTGCAGGATGTGTTTGGGAAACACTTCTGAAGTGAACGGACTCTTTGTTATGTGGTTTATTACATTCCGCTATGAGGTCCGCTGCTGAAACTGTAACATTTGTGGAATACTTACTGGGCTACAGGCACATTTGTATTATTCATCAGATCTGTATTTTGTTATAAAAGAAATTATATTGGATGGCTTATTCTGCCCAAAATGGATATTCCAGGTTTTGATGGATGGATCGTGGAAGGACAAATTGCTCACTATAGTCTTACACTTTATCTTATGGAAACAATGATTGCCTTTGAACGACTCAAGTTTTCGGCCAATCAGTTTTGTGAGCCCTTCTGAACACCAGTGCCTTTAAGGTGAATCTGACCTTAATAAATAGGTTCTAAGGCACCAAGAGTTTATGAAGGTGAGATTAAGCCATACCCCACCTGATGTGAAGACTTGCTCTTCCACTGTCAGAGCCACTATTGCCTACACAAGTTCTGTCATTTGGCAGTTGAGTTACAGCAGTGATGTTTGGTCTGGGCAAGAGCAAGGTTTATTCTTGACTTAAGCAGAAGTCAAGGCCCCATCTATAACATAAGCGTAGGGTTCAAGGAGGCTCTGTAAAGGTCACTTTGAAGTTTAAAAAAGGTGCCCGCACTTCAGTACTAATGTTACTATTTAAACATTTCAGGTCAACTGAGGTTCACCTTAAATGACCCTAGACTTCAGCTCTGACACTTCCACCATCACATTATCAGGAGCAAGGTCTATTCTTGACTTAACCAGAAGTCAAGGCCCTATCTATAACATAGGCGTATGGTCCAAGGAGGCTCTGTAAAGGTCAATTTGAAACTTAAACCAGATGCCAGTACTAATCTTAATATTGAAATATTTTAGGCCAACTGAGGTTCACTAGGCTTCAGCTCTGACATCTCCATATCACATTATCCAATGAATGCTTCTCTGTTAATCACTGAGGCTTGTGCATAGAGGGAAACCAAGGGGGGTATGCCGAAGCTCTGAGCTGCATCTGAAGCCGAAAACCCATGTAAGGACCATTTCTGTGTTCTGGGGACCTTTGTGCTCGATTTTGTTAACAGCTACAGGTTTAATATAACACACCTTTGTTAGCAATTATAATTGCAGTCTTGGCATTTTTTGCATCCTCATTATTTTATATTCTTAAATTTCATTACAGAGCATTTCATAACACTAATAAATCATTTAACACCATCTATTAACAGAAGAAATAATTACCTGTAAAACCACAATTTCAGCTTAAATATATCACGTTCTCTGTACATGACTTGGCTCTTACCTGGGCTCCTTTCGGTCCTTTCTTCCCAGGTGGCCCTGGCATTCCCTGAGGGGGAAAACAATTAGGATAGATTCTGTTAGATATGTGGGTTAGGTTTATACATGCCTGTTACATAAAATGACTATTAAATAAAACATACCCTGCATATTCAGTAAGTTCTCATTATTGTAATGTTTACTTTAAAGCAAACCTGTCATCTTAAAACACAAGCCAAAGGAATGCCTTATTACATTTAAAGGGTAATTCCACTTTCCCAGGCCTGACTGCACTGACCAATGAGTGCTCGCCATTTGCAAGCAAAATTTTAAATACAGAGCGCAGGGTGCACTGCTGTGTATGGAGTATGTTTAGTACACCGGAACCGGTGGAAAGGGAGGAGCGCTCAGCCAAAGGTAAGTACAGGGGGGTACTTCCATTTCCCCAAATTCGGCTGAGAAAGTGGAATGACCTTTTAAGGCAATAAATTACCTCTAACATACCAAATAGTATGCAGATCGAGTTCTGACTTCTCCAGCTGCCTGCTTGTTCCAGGCCAGTGACACAGAAAGTTTTGAAAAGGCAGCTGAGCAACTAGTATTTTTAGCACAGCACAGCAAAGCACCAGGTTCACTTAAAATCAAACCTGTTCCCCACAATTTGCACACAAAAGTTTTTACATATTCTAAACAAACAGTAAAAACACTTTACAACAAGCTATAATTTATCTCTGCAGCTATACGCACTGTGGAGAAATTAATCTTCAAACTCACCACATAGTACTGGAAACTTTGTATTTTTTGCACATTTCGTGCACGTGTCTTCATGTGCATGCGTTTTCGCGCATGCAAAAATGTGCAAAAAAAGCTAGCTGAGCCTGCACGTACAAGCGTGAAAAAACGATGATGCCTTGGTGTAAACGGGGCCTTAACTAGGCCCGGTGCTGCCTCCTGGTAACCTGCGCTAACTGTATGGCTTGCTATATATTTCCCATAGTTGGAAATTAAGTTTCGAGCAAAGCTGGTCATACACTGCTAGATTTCTTTAGTCAACATTGTACTGCTTTTTGTATTGCTCTGTCCATGTTCACCTTTCCATTTTTACTATTAATAAATTAGTCAGAATGGCTGTCATTCTCGCTTTGTTTGTTTGGTTTTGATGCCGACACACAATGGGGGTCTACAGCTACTTTGAGGGCAATGTCGGGCTTCCGGTATTTGCTGTAGCTTATAGGAGTAGTGGGCTGCCTCCAGGTAGTATAT
>NW_017306374.1:12620-13187 GCF_000935625.1 Nanorana parkeri
GCTGCTCTTCCTCTCTTGTCAAATGGGGGGATGTCAAATGGGGGGATCGCTCAACGGTGTGGTTAGGAGTCCTTCATAACAAATGGGGGCTGTTTGTTACATATGTAAAGCTTCTTCATTGTCTGTTGGACAGGATTGAGCATTACATTTGTCCCTGCTGATATGCTTGTATTGCAGTTTTATTGATGCTGGACAAACTTCTGTTATTAGGCTCATGAACACTGGGTAGTGCAACTTATACCACTAGTTTGTTGGGATATATACAGCACTGGCGTGGATTTGTTTTTTCATGTGGCAGGAAGACTATTTCAATTTCATATATATATATATATATATGTATATATACACATACACTGTAGATATATCCCATAGTTAAGGTTAGGGACCTCACTTTGCAGAGGTGCCTTAGGAGCAGTGTAGCTTCACATATACAGGTGAAACTCGAATAATTAGAATATCGTGCAAAATTAATTGCAGTAAGTGCTGCAAAAGGGGCCCAAACCAAGTACTGAGTACATATGCATGCTTGTACTTTTCACAGGTCCGATATTGTTCTATGTACAATCC
>NW_017306374.1:13822-38885 GCF_000935625.1 Nanorana parkeri
GGGGGGGGGGAAATGTGGTATTGTTCGCGTTTTGTGGTACACAATCTGGAAACTGCACCGTTTCATTACAAAAACTCACTGTATGTAACATAATTTGCTGAGAAATGTTCTACTGACAACATCGATACCAAACTCTCCATTTACTTTAGTTGCACCAAAAAGCAAATATGTATATCGGCCCCAAGACTCTATAGACAGCACATTCTGACATCCCATTGGTGACAGATTTTGTAAGTTCTTCTAGTTTTGAAATAAGAAAAATAGACCTACTCGTTCTCCTTCAGGTCCGGGAGGTCCTGGCACCCCAGGTATTCCTATAAAGCCCTTAAAATAAATAGAGAGGGTTTCTTTTATTACAAGTTTAAACATACAAACACAGAACAGTCAACTATCTCAGACACTAAAACAACTCTGATTCTTTTAAGAGAGGAGGATCTTGTCAAACTCTAGTGGAAAATATAGAATGGAATATACAAGTCATGCATGAATATGACCTGGAGGTATTTAAAGTCACATCTGCTGGCTGAGCGGGGCTGTTCATGTGTATCATTCTTACAAGACACTTGTTGGAAACAGAATCTTTTTGCCCGGCGATGTCTGCTGTGGTTTCAGAGCTGCCAGGCCCAGAGACCAAAATGAGAGGTTATTCGTCACTTGTAGTAAAACTTCCCCTTGACAAATATGTTACTAAGCTTCTGGATTCACAATAATCCCTCTGACATCACTCCCTCTGTCTGCTTTTGATTGTTGTGTTTGCACACGCACAATTTAGATTTGCCACAACTTGCTTGAGTTTCCGTTTCTGATGTGCGGCTAAGTAATCCCTCAAATTGATAGATTAGTTGTACAGTAAATGCGGCAAGGTGCAATGTTTAATAAAAGTAATCTAGGATTTACTCATTCCGTGAAAGATTACCCAGCACAGTAATGGGTTTTGGGCTTGTAATACGTGAGTAGCCATAGCTAGTTTGGAGCACAGACATTAGAAAAATCTGATCTAGTCCAAAAAAACTTTCCTATGGGATCCAATGGCAAAGATTTCTAAATATAATATATTATCAAGTTGTCGGTGTCCAAAATGAAGGAAGGTGGTGGGTTTAATAGGCAGGCTAGCTGTTCTCCTAAACTAGACACCCTGTATTAAATTAATTGGCAGCCAATGGGAGTCATGTTGTGTCCGTGTCCACCCACTCCTCACCCTCCGAAATACATCATCTTGACTCAAGCACAGAACAGAATGCTTATATTGGATAATGGGAGAAGAGGTCTTTTAGTTCTTAATTTAAGCCTGCTCAGCTGCAACATAATGAAATTAGACCCCCTCTCCCACTTATCCTATTCTGTTTCAGCTGCCTATGCCTGTTAATGCACTGAGCGAACAACCCTGAAGTCAGGAGAACAACAAGTGATCATATGGGGGGAAAAAATGAGGGATCATATTTTTTTCCATTGAGTATGATTAGCCATGGGGTATGTGCAGAGGTTTCTGTGTCTTAGGACACACCATAATTTACCAAGTGCCATGGGCAAGTTCAGGTTTTGACTGTTTTATATTTGTAGATTGGCAAAAAGCAGTCTGATAAACCATTCACTCCAGTGCCTGGCTCCTAACCCAGAGAGGGTTGTGTGAAAGGCTATGAGAGATTACCTGCCATAAATATCCAAAGCAAATGATCCAACTGACCACTGTAACACTCAGGTTAGGATTGGGTTGCTTAGGAGTAGAGGAGGTGATTACACTTTTCCATTTTGATCCTTGCCTCGAATCAAAGAAGGAAGGTCTTATCTGCATGTGTATTGGTTAGGCAGAGTTTGGCTGAGATTATTATTATTATACAGGATTTATATAGCGCCAACAGTTTGCGCAGCGCTTTACAATATAAGGAAGACATTACAATCACAATACAATTCAAGACTAGATGATAAGGAGATGCTCCTATTTTCTGTTTCTGGGTTGGAGATCTGCTCAGAGATGGTTGTAATATACAATAAAATACTTTTTTAATACATATGGACAACTTCAACGTGTTTGGCAGCATCTGAGGCCACTTCATCAGGCATGGTGTGTCCCAATTTCTTGTTAATGCTGCTAGTGTGCTAAAAAGCAGGTCCTGCCTTAGACACCACAAAACGATCCATCAATGAATTCATAAAGTCTTTTGTGATATATTACAACCCCCTTAGAGCATATCTTCAACCCACAACCAGAGAACAGGAATGCCACGGCCACACTCCACCTGACAATACAGTGATTTTTTTTCATTTAACACAGACATCCCCATATATAAAGAGTGTCCGACACCACCACTCAACCCAATCCAAGGGTCACCCCATGGCGTAGACAGCGACCAGCATATAGATCTGCATAGAGACATAGAATAGTGTGAGAACCGGTTGGTGACCACAAAGATGTGAATGCACATTCTTATCTCTGTTGAAAATGTATTTTATAACCCCAACACTGCGGCACTTAGTGCGGTCTCTGCTGTCTCTGTTCCCTCATCTTTATACTTCAGGGACTTTTTTTCTGGAAGATATATTTCAGAAGTTTATACCCCTGCTGATTCAGCACAACAGGAGCCTCCACAGTGACAGGTACACTTAAAGCGGTCAGGTGAATGTACAAATTCTCTTGCAGCAATTCTCACCCAACTTGCCAAATCTTCCTTCAACGCTGACAGCCTCGGTTACACAAAATGCTTGAGGCAGGAAATGTCACTGCTTTCTTCACGTTTTTTATGTACTTCATTCATTGGGAAATATAAACGTGATCGCTTTGTCTTGCAAGCCTGCGCACCTCTTTAATAATGTTTGCCTTTATGTAAATTGCGTGTTGTGGGGAAAGATCGCTGACGCTTGGGAGCCAGTCACCAATCAGGAGCTGCGATCAGTCACACTTTGTTGTACATTCATCACATCATTACAGCTCTACACATCACAAGCCAAAAATGCAGTGACTTACTCTAACCCCTTTAGGGCCTGGGATTCCTTCTGGTCCAGCTAAGCCCTGTGATAAAGAGAGAGAGATGTTAGTTCCCCATTGAGACGCCTCTGTTATCGTCTCCTGCATACAATGCGTGGAGTTTTTGTGTTTTGCCTCTAGTAATGAATTTCTTCACCGCTAACCCGCAAACAGCGTCATCGTTATTTGTGAGTTGACTGAGTTGTGAGTTGTGAGTGAGTGGGCATTAATGTGGCAGATGAGGTTTAATGTCGATAAATGCAAAGTAATGCACTTTGGAATTAAAAATAAACAAATGGGTTATACAATTATGGGTATGCCGCTGGGGAAGTCAGAAATGGAGAAGGATTTGGGGGTCATTGTAGACCACAAACTGAAAGGTAGTTTGCAGTGCCAGGCTGCTGTAAACAAAGCTAGCAGGGTCTTGTCCTGTATTAAAAAGGGGATGTATTGCAGGGACAAGTCTATAATTTTGCCACTTTATAGATCATTGGTTCGACCTCATCTGGAGTACGCGGTCCAGTTCTGGTCACCAGTACTAAGAAAAGATGTCCTTGAGTTGGAAAAAGTCCAGCGAAGGGCAACCAAACTAATTAGGGGTATGGAGGACCAGAGCTACGAGACGAGGCTACTAAATTTAAACATGTTCACATTAGAGGTGAGGAGATTAAGGGGGGATATGATTTCCATGTACAAAATGTTTAATGGTGGTAGCAACATTAGCGATAAACTGTTTAAAATTAACTCCGTTACAAAAACTAGAGGCCATCACCTAAAATTGGTGGAAAAAAAATTCCAGCACAAGGGGCGAAGGGGGTTCTTCACAGTAAGATCAGTTAGGGTCTGGAACTCACTGCCACAGGTGGTGATTTCAGCAAATAATGTGGAATTGTTCAAGAAACTTTTGGACGATTTCTTAAGGGACCGTAATATACAGGGGTACAGGTACTCCTAGAATGAGATCCTAATAGGTTGGACTTGATGGACTAATGTCTTTATTCAACCTCAAATACTATGTAACTATGACTGAAGAGAAAGGCATGCTGCTTTGGTTTATCTAATGTGGAGTAGTTAGGTATCTCACATGTAACAAATTAATAAGAGTTAACGCCGAGCGCCAAGAATGTCCTTTCGCTTAATTGTAATTATTTCATTAGGAAGAATGCAGTATCGTTAACCCATTCAGCGCCTCTAATTAGAAAACATGCAGAGATTGTTTGATAAGAAAGTTGCATTGCTCCAAGCAACAAATTGAGTATTAGTTAAAAACAAAAAAATGACAGCTGGAAACTAATTGGCTGCTGTGGACAACATTATTTCCTCTAGTCCCATTAGGTCAGGGGTAGGCAAACTGTTGCCCTCCAGCTGTGGTGCAACTACAAACCCCATTAGGCACTGCAAGACTCTGACCGCCACGAGCATGACAACCAGAGACAAATGAATGATGGGATGCTTAGTTTCATCAAAGCTGGAGGTCCGGAGTTTGCCTACCCCTGCAATAGGTCCGCCAGGCATACATAACACAGCATTAAAAGTGCATTTTTGGACAGAGTCAATGCACCAGAAATGCAATATTTTTAATGCATCTTAAAGTAGACGTGTCATGACAGAAGTTCACTGCATGCTGATGGTGCAAAGTGTGATAAGTGCTGCACTCTGCTAAAAATCTCTCACACATTGCAGTTCTGGTCTATTTAAAGAGACCCTGTCACACCAACTTAAAAAACTACAGGTGAAAGCACAGAAAAAAACATGTTTTTTAAATGCTTACTTGCAGTGTTTTTCCCTTCCATAAATTATGTGTAATTGACTTACAATGTGTCTTTGGCTTCAAATTTAAAGGAGAACTATGGTGTCAGGGCTTTTCCCCATAGTTCTCTTAGGGTTCTGCCCCTGCCCTTACATCCCTACATACCTTGTATCTGCCAAGGGAGAAGAGAAGGTGAATACTCCATTCACACAGGAACAGTTGTCTGTACGTATTCAGCCGGCCAAATACGTGCGGAGCCCTTCTAAACATAAACAACAATGCACTTTAATGTGCATTGTTCAGGCTTTTGCGGTGGCCGCGCAGTACGAAACCGTTCGGCCCGCAAAATAGTACAAGCGCGATATTATGGCAGATTCTGCACGTTCGTGGCTATATAATAGCTGCAAATCCGTGCAGATAAAAAACATTTGCGTTTTCATCCCACGCAGTCTTCTGCACGGAAAACCGTGTGGGAAATGCAAATAATATATGTGAATGGAGCTTTAGTCTGCTAGGGGCTGTTGATATCATGTCCGACATGGCAGCTCCCAGAAGCTGTCTTTGCCCCCCTCCATCCTTTGTGGTTCTATTCTCCGACCCCTATATCAATCAGGTCACAGTAGTGATGTAGGTGTCAGCAGAAGGAACTAACGAGCACTAGGGGACACAGGAATCTAACACCCCCAGAATTGTTGCATGCTGAAGAATCTGATAGAGGCTTCAATGGAACAAAAATTGGCCTGGCCAAAAGTCACCACCTGGATTTTGGGCAGTGTTATGATCTGGGGTTGCTTTAGTTGGTCAGGTCTAGGTTCAGCAATGTTATGTCCCCCAAAAAATTAGCTGCCTGCCTGAATATACTGAATGACCAGGTTTTTCCATCAATGGATGGCTCATTGGGCATATTCCAAGATGACAATGCCAGGATTCACTGTGCTCAAATTGTGAAAGAGTGGTTCAGGGAGCACGAGACATCATTTTCACACATGGATTGGCCACCACAGAGTGCAGACCTTAACCCCATTGAGAATGTTTGGGATGTGCTGGAGAAGACTTTACGCAGTGATCCGACTCTCCCATCATCATTACAAGATCTTGGTGAGAAATTAATGCAGCTCTGGACAGAAATAAATGTTGTGACATTGCATAAGCTTATAGAAACAAAGCCACAGCGAGTGCGTGCCGTATTCAAAGCTAAAAGCGGAACAACACAAATATTAGAGTGTGTGAGCATTGTTTAAACGCCACAGCCTACCTGAGTATTGTTTCTGACCATGTTCATCCCTTTCTGACTACAGTGTACCCATCTTCTAATGGCTACTTCCAGCAGGATAATGCACTATGTCACAAAGGTTACATAATCTCAAACTGGTTTCTTGAACATGACAATGAGTTTACTGTACTCTAATGGCCTCCACAGTCACCAGATCTCAATCCAATAGAGCACCTTTGGGATGTGGTGGAACGGGAGATTCGCATCATGGATGTGCAGCCGACAAATCTGCAGCAACTGGGTGATGTTATCATGTCAACATGGACCAAATTCTCTGAGGAATGTTTCCAACACCTTGATGAATCTATGCCATGAAGAATTAAAGGAGAACTATGAGGTGAGTGAAAATCACTCATCCTCATAGTTCAAGCCGACGTGTGACAATGAAACTGTCACAGGCCGGCTCTATAGATCGGGAAGTGAGAAAACGCATACCGTCGCTGGCTCACTTCTCTATCATTTTCCTGCAGAGAGCCGTGACTGTCACTCACGGCTCCCTGCAGGGATTTCCCCCCTTCCTGCTCAGATCTTCCAACGCTGACTGGAGGACCAGAATGGGGAGGGGGCTGGCACAGCTGGCCCTGCCTCTAGATAGGCAGAACCACCCTTCATTCACGCAGCTGGGTGGATCTCGACAGTAATGTCGGCATCTGTCCCGGGTGCGGCGGTCTCAGTATACCGCTAGCTGTAGCTTGCGATATACTGAGCTTTGGGTCATGGGAGGACGCTAGTATATGTCCTCACGTGACCCTGAAGAGAACTATGGGGAAAAACACTGACCCCATAGTTCTCTTTTAAGGCAGTTCTGAAGGCAAAAGGGAGGTCCAACCCGGTACCAGCAAGGTGTACCCAATAAAGTGGCCGGTGACTGTATATAGATCTATAAATTCTACCTCTAGCAGTAATTTTTTTCCAGGCAGGTCTGTGGGTCTGTACAGGCTAACTGAACAATGGTTTCATGTGACTAATTGTATCTCAGCCGTCATTTAGCAGACTTGTTGACTGTATATCATTTGGTATAGTCAACAAGTCTGCTAAATAATGACTGAGATACAATTAGTCATATGAAACCATTGTTCAGTTAGCCTGTACAGACCCACAGGCCTGCCTGGAAAAAAGAGCAGTAAAGTGCAATCAATGCAAAATATAAAGAGCAAATATGTCTGGCCTCATATATTGATATAGCTACATAATAATTTACATTAAACGGATCTTGTTTATGTGAATCTGAAGACAGTTAAAATACAATCATTTTCTTTAAATACTCAGCTAATTGTATTGAAAGACAAAAAATGCTGACTGCAACAACCAAATTCCACGCTTCTGGAATAAGTTACAGAAGGAAAATAAACATTTGCAATGGGTAACATCACTGCTTCCTCTGTATACTTCTGTTTAAAAATAAGCAATGCAGTCATTTACACTGACAACGGCTAAGATTAAGCTGAACTCCAGGCACAAAAACTATCTAAAAAAAACATTGTTTCGGACTCTTAAGCTGTTCTGCGTCTGTTAGCATCTATTTCCTTTTCCTTTTTTTGTCTGTCTTTTTTTTTCATTATGCTCGCACACGTGACCGGTTTAGTGCATTGATGTTGGACAGAAAGTCTTCTATTTATATAGATAAGGAGGAGATCACAACAAATGTTTGCTGCAGACATAGGTGGATCCCTATGCCAGAACATTGCAATATGTACAAAGGATATCAATCCACTTTGTGTACAACAAATGGCTTTATAAGCCCAGTTGTTATTTTGTAAAAGTAGCAGTGTTATCATCGCTGTGCTGTACATAGCCTGTGCAGGGAGCAGAGCTGTTGGAGGGGCCCAGTAGGGCGAGAGATCCAGCACCCAGCACCTTTCTTTTATTCAGCAATAAAACCTGAAAGGAGATCTAACTCTTCCCCACTCTATCCAAAGCTAATGATAAACATTTTGGTCTAGTTACACTTTAAGCATTTACTTTTTTTTTTTAAATTCTTTATTTTTTATTTTTGAGCAAACAATTTACAGTAAACATATAACACACATACATTTGATTAAAGGTGCCGTACAGGTATAAACACCAGCATTTACTTTTTTATTGCAAACCATTTTATGTTTTTGGGCTTCTAGCAGTTGTAAATAGGAGAACCTTATTCAAACCTCCTGGATCGCATTCTTCATCTCACAGGAGGAGAACTGAGGTCCCATATCCCCCGAGAGAAAAACAAATGCAACTGAAGAGAGCCAACGATGAATCTGCTAATCATCAAATTAACGCCAGACAGGTTCACGCAATATCAGATTCAGAGGAAAAATTAATTCCAGATAACCAAAGCACACAGAGAGAGAACTGAATGGAGCTACTTTCAGGGAGTTCACATAAGGCTGACAACCGGCCTCTTCTGTTTTCTAAATTAAAAGGGTCAGTCCATCCAAAAGTGATGCTTTATTTGTAGCAGGGTCGAGTTATTGGCCTTAGTCTCCATTCACATATAGCGTTTGCGCTTTCGTGCACAGTTTTCCGTGCCGAAGACTGCATGGCGCGAAAAAGCTAAAATCTTTATGTCTGCACGGATTCCGCTCGTTTGTGGCTATTACTATAGTAGTAGCACCAGTAAGACCAATCGATCCGTGCAGCGTGCATGGCCCTATTGGGCCGTTCCCGGGAAGGACAGGTGCTGCGTGTGATTGTACGCAGCAGCCTGTTCTTCTCTATGGGAGGGCGCGGCCGTACGCTCACCTAAGCTGCAAATGGATGGATGGATCCTGTCTGCGTCCGAGCACAGACACCCGCACGGATGTGCAGTTTGGATGAGCGTATGATGGCGTACGGCCGTATCCTCCCATAGAGAAGGACAGGGGCTGCGTACAATCAAACGCAGCACCTGTCCTTCCCAGGAATGGCTGAATACGGCCGCACACACTGCACGGATCTGTACGGCCGCACTCTACGTTGTGTGAATGAGGCCTACAGGGGTACTTTGCTTGTGTTTACGAGGAGCCTCACCAAAGTCATTGTGACCTATTTAACTTTTTTTGACCATCTCCAATCATGACCCATTAATAAACTGAATCCAACACCTCAGTCACACATGTTGCTGCAATAAAATCTTAGCCTCCATTCACATATAGCGTTTGCATTACCCGCGCGTCACAAAAACGCTAAAATCTCACAAATGAGTGCTGGCCGAGGATCAGATGAATGAGAACACCTTCCTAGCAACCAATTAGTTTCCAAATGTGATTTCTGAGTTTCGGAGTTGATAGGGAACATGAACCCTGACCGGTTAGAAATAATGTTTTTTGTTACCGTATTATTCATACACTAGGACAGTGGCAGGCAAACTCTGGCCCTCCAACAATGGTGAAACTATAAATCCTATCATGCATCCACCTCTGGAAGTCATGCCTGTGGCCAGGGCCATCCCTACCTTTTTCACTGCCTGCGGTGTCCAGGAGAAGGCCGGCTGCCTCATTATGGGGACACCCCTGCCTGTGGCTGTCAGAGTCTTGTAGTGCCTAATCAGATTTGTAGCTGCACCACAGCTGGAGGGCCAGAGTTCACCTACCCCTGACCTAGAAGGTTATCTTATCCCCTTTATGGCCAGAACAAATGATCTCATTTGGCAGAGTGTAGATTGGACTGTGGGAACGTTTCTTTGCACACTCTGTGTGGCCCGTTGATCACTTGTCAGCCAATAACAGTTAAGCACAGTTACTGCACCTGCCTGCCAGGGTAACCCGGTGCCCCTGCATGGCCATCTATGCCAGGAAGTCCCTGAAAAAAAAACAAAAAACAAAATTAAAGATAGGGAGCAACAATAAATATACTTTGTTTTATAGCTCTGGTGTAGACAAATAATAAAAACACTTCCATAAATATCAAACGTTTTTACGATCCATCACTGGATCTCTGTGCAACACAGGCAGATCATGGCTGGTGGAAAGGGCCGCAGGGTGTTGTACATAGCTTCCTGAAAACATCACAGCACCCCTCCTCAGTACTCCTCTAAAGAGCCCTCAACCCTGATGCAAGCAATGAACAAGGAGTTATGCTGAGGGGCGGGCTTCCGATGACCGCAATGCCGAACGGGCAGTGTGTGCTTGCGCACACCGGCCCGTCCGGCTTTTATCTTACGAACATGCTACGCACCCGCCGAACATCGTACGATGCTCGGCGGGTTTTTGAACATGTTCGTAAGTTTAAAGTCGTGCGACCTTACAGTAGTACAGGTCGCACGGCTTCCACACACCTTACGATAATCGCACGATCGCGGGATTTCCCACGATTATCGTACGATTATCGTAAGGTGTGTGGGCACCCTTATCCAAATACCTTGATGGGTGGATGTCAGTCTGGGGGGGTGGGTGTTCCTAGGCAGGTCGCATTTGAATGAAGGCCATCCTAGTTAAAGCACACATGTGATACTGAGCCTCCATGATTCATCCTCTCATTTCCTGTTTTGGGTATGGGACAGGAAGTAAAAGAAAACTCCCCATGGGAAATGGATTTTAAAAAAAAAGTTGACACGGTTTATAACGCTCCCTTACTTTATCTAAAACTTAAAACATGCTTCGGCTTTAGTTCTACTTTGAGGCCTGTGTCAAAGGCCTTTTGTTCACTTTAAAAAGGTTTTGCGTTCCCTTACAAATCTTTGGCAATGCAATGTTGCAAAAGCTGCTTGAAGCAGGTCGGAAGGAGGTCAACTGCATCCATCAATACATTCTTAATGCTCTTAGAAATGTCTCAAACTGGTAGCCCAAAACCTATTGACACAAGCCTTTAATTAATTGACTGTCCTCCTTCTCTACTTGCAGCGGGCACCTTCTTCCAAAATCTAGGTCACTTACAGCTTGCAGGTGAAACCTGTTATGACAACTGACTAATTGGATACACTGTTCCACAAGCACAGAACTGTGTTTGTGCATTCAAAAATTGCAGCCCACCTGAGAGCCCGCACAGCCCATCTGAGAGCCTGCAGAGATCATTCCCATGGGTATGATGTCCCAAACAGTGTGAAGGGATGGTTTTTGATGTGCCTGGAGCTGCAGGAAGAAGCATGTGGGTAGCCTATGTGAGTCTATGGAGGCACAGGAGCTGTGCGCCCTTACGCTGCAGCTCTGAGTTTTGATAGTTGCACACAGTGTACTTGGACGCAAATATGATGGATGCAGGTCCCTACATTGTCTGTGCATGGCTGTCAAACCTCAGACCACACAGCTCCTGGGTCTCCATACTTACATGAGCTTCCCGCACGCTCCTTCCCAGAGCTCCTGGCACTAGAGTTGACACCCATCAGGTTTTTCACTCGGACAGTCCAGTTTTGGAGTCTAGTGTTTGGGTGTACAGCCAGAGGACACCCAGACACAAGACACTCAATGCCAACACCGGTGCTTTAAATTGTCTGACAGATGTCGCTGCCAAGATCACACCAAGCGCGATCTTGGGAAGCCGCATCTGCCTGCAACCTGAATGTTCTTCTGAGCTGTGGGCAGCTTTCACCTGTTAAAGGTGCCCGCAGCTCAGAGGAAGATCCGGTTTCAGGCAGATGCCGTTAACACTAGACCACGCTTGCAGGGGAGCTTGGCAGCTGTCATTGCCTTCTCCTCCTCATCCTCCGTCTCCCCAACACTGTGTTGCCCGCCTGCGGACCCCTGGTGAGACACCAGAGCCCAGGCAGCCCACCTGAAAGTGCACCCAGCCCACCTGAGTACGTGGCTAGCCCACCTGAGAGCCGCACAGCCCATCTGAGAGCCCGCACAGGCCACCTGGAGACCTCAGGGTACGTAACTTCATATTATTTTGTATTGCTGTATAATGTATTGCTGGAATTTGTACTCCTCTATAGACGGTCTCCTTGCCCCCTCCCCTGGCTGTTTCTTCTTGTTCTTTCTCCTGGCTGCCCCTCGATCTTTCCACTATTTTATCCACACAAAAAACAAAATTCAGTGTTCGGGTTTTACTTGAAGAAAAGGTGGCAACCCTACTTGGCACAACAACGGGCCCTTCAAGCTGTACAGAGCAATATGTGTGAATAAGACCTTAGACAGGCCATTGTATGCTGTGATTTTATCCAACAATAGGCGCAGTTTAGTGTCAGGGTAAAAACTTGGACATGAATTGGCTGTAACTAGTGAATTATGAAATCTGTCTGTGCTAGGTCTCTATCCACTTAATGATATCTGACTTATCTTCATAGAAAAAGGAAACAATCAATTCAAAGCAGAACAAAAAAAACTGTCCGCGTGCACAAGGATCAAGTATGCAGCGATGATGATCTGCTGTCAACAGACAAGATGGCTGCGGAAACTCCCTCAGGGCCTGTTCACACCATATGCGTTCAGGCTGTGCTGGCAATTTTTTTCCAGCACAGTCTGAACACAAGACAAGGCAATTTGCCTTGTCACGAGCAGGCACAGTTCACACCCCTGCATTGTGGAGGTGTGCTCTTAAAAAGAGTAAAGCATTCAGTACTTTTTTAAGCGCACTGCAGTGAGACGCGGTACAACCACATTGCACAGCAGTGTGCAGATAAAACTTAATGAAATGTCACTTGTTCTAGCAAAAAAAATTAAGAAACAGTGCAATGCGCCTCTATTGAGCGCATTGTCACTATCTGTGCACACGCACGTGTGGTTTACCGCAGCTGCTGGTGTGAACAAGCCCTTAATCTGATCGTAACTGCCAGACAAGCATAGTCTACAAGTCACATAAACCTCAGGAGAGAAGCAATGCTAAAAATAACTAAGCATATGTCATCTTTAAATATATAACAATAAGGAAAAGCATAAATTAAACATTTCTCATTGACATGTAGCCAATCTTTTTTTTCCCCTCCTATTTTGCACCATATTAGTGTACTTTTGCACTATATTAGTTCATAAACTACCCAGGAATACTGAGCAATTTTGCACATAAAACCTTTAATCTCTGCCCTTTCTTTCTCTGTGCTTTTAGAGCCCTCATCATAGGCCTGCTCAGTGTCAGCATTGCACAGTTTGCATGTAGCCTGTCAGCATCTGCACTGTAACGGAAGAGAAGGAGTAAGGACAATTAAGGAATCTGATGTGCATGCCAGTTTGATTCAGTGACTTAACTTCCAGGACCATTTAATGATTATTTTTATGATGCAATGCACTGATGTAATGACTGGATAGCACAAACTGCTAGAAGCATTAACCTATGTACGAGCAGGCAGCTAGGTTTAGCTCAGTCCTGGCCACCCCCCAGTTGCATGTGATTTCAGGCAGCTAGTTGTAGAAAGCAGAATGCAAATCTACGGAGGGGGTGTCACTGATGCCTTCCTTGATCTAATTCCTGGTCTTCAGAAAGGCTTTTTACACTGTAGCTAAACTCACATAGGGAAGTGCCTGCTATTAAAAGTTTGTCATTTCTACTAGTTACATTGCAACATATAAATCATCATTGAGTGAGTGAAGCCTGATCTCCTTCATTGTCTGCAGTTATAATGCGGACACAGACAAGCACAATGCAAATAAAGCAATACTGGCAGGAAAAAGAAATAGTCAGAAATGATGAGGTTGCTATATTTGATCGCCATCAATGGATATATTGTACAATAAAAGTGAGAATGTGTTTTGATAGTATAGTTTTCCTTTAAACATTAGAACACTGCAGATTTTAGCACATTTTGCTAAGGCCCGGTGTTCTTCACATGCCCAGGGTGCTTTTTACAGGACTGCTTCCCAGCAATGCCCAGTTGACATTACTTTCAACAACATTTAGGTATGATAAATCTTCCCTCTCATACATGAACACCAGGGAGGAAACATATGTAACGTTATAAATCTGGCAGCATGGTGCTGTGTATAATGTTCTGTTAGACTTGGCATCTCTTTGACTTCCAAAGAACCCTGCCAAGCCACAGCTAATGTGGTTGATTTAATAAGTGAACAGCAGACATGTAAATGGAAAATGAAACACCAAAGCGACAAGCTACTGTTACACAGGATCTCCGGTGAAATGTGCAGGCAATAGGGACGGCTGTATTTTTCTATTAAGTGCTGCCATGTTTACTGGGAGACGCACACAAATACAGGAGCCTAATGTAAACACGCAATGTTAACTGGCAGAACGGCAGAAATGATGCAAAATCAGCAAATATGTTAAGGGGTTTGGGTAATGTAAGTGATGCAAGCAACCGCTCACTGAATGATGTTTTCAAGAATAATAATATACTTTTCCAGCTTATTCTAATGGTTTGTGAATCGTTCCCAGTGTGTATACCAGCACTTTGTGTGTTCAAGTTAACAAGCTCAATCAACCTTTTGCACTTAAACAGGACCAGAGATGTACTCATAATAGGGAAAGTTACAGGTTCTCTCTATAGGAGGTACAACAAACATTATGTGCTGGGTGGACCGGGGGAACTGGGGAAGGTAAATACAGGGTGGTTATTGTGGCTGCTAGAAAGCAAATGTGTTACTTTGCCTAGTATGGATATAGGAAAGGTTCACTTAAAAGGGACTGCATTTGCTCCTCAAGTAACTTAAAGCCCAATTCCATTTTGCAATCCCCCTTGCACAATACATGCTGCTACAAAGGGGGTGCAAAGTAACCCTATAGCTTTACCCTGCATTTACAAAGAAAAGAGTCCCTTTAAAATTGGACTTGAGGCAGCTATAAATGAGACAAATGAATACAGCTCTCTGATCTGATGCATTGTGCCCCGATTATCAGGAAGTTGGGCGGCTGATCATGACCCGTCTCACCGGCTTCCTGATTGCCTGTGAAGCCGGTGTTCTAGCGAAAGATTGGTTAGGAAGCTAGGCTGCTTAGCCACACGTGAAGCCGGCTTCCTAGCCAATCAGGAAGCCAGGAGGCGAGTCATAGCCCACCGCCTGGCTTCCTGATTGGAAAGGAAGCCGGCTCCATGCTCCCTCAGCACTGCCAATCAGAGGGGGATCTCCCTCTGACCGGAAGTTCCGGTATCAGTGGTAAGTATCGGAGCATTTGGGCCAGTACGAGTACTCGCCCAAATACTCGCTATCGGTACCAATACCGATACTAGTATCGGTGCATCCCTACTAATAACCATAGCCATCTAGAAGTTTGTAAACTTTGAAGATGCCCATAGGATGGACTTCCTCTATGCACTGAAACAATTTTACTCAGCCCTGTGAATATGCACTTCATTGTGTCACCAGATTAATTAAGCCTGCAATGTGAAATACAACTCAACATCTGAAAAATTTTACATCATTGTTACTTGCTAGAAGCAATGCATGATGGGATATGTAGTCTTGAGAAATTGAGATTACATCACACCAAGCAGCAGGGAAAGAGACACAAAGCACACTGGGAATCCAAGAAGCTGGTAAAAATGATGGGCAGATGGAAGGCAGCACTTGCTTCAAAAAAAGGGATTTTTTTTTCAATAAGCTTTGATTGCATTATCAAAAACAACTCTAGCATGTATTCCTATTACAATGCTGATATTATAACAGGAGAGGATATGCTGTGTCTTTAGAACTCCTTTAATAAATTATAAAATGTCTTTTTTTTATGTGCAAGCAGTGTAAGTACCTGAGTTTGACCTAGTATCAGCCTGTTGTAGTCCCTGTGCAGCAGGGCTGGAGTGTGAGAAGAAGCAGCACATGGTGACAATTAGTTCATGTGCTGACAAGAAGCTTGCTGATCTGAGTGCCCATTCACACTGAGCGTTAAATCCTGCAATTTCCGCCGTGATACCGTGCATATCGCGCCGCGCAGAAATCTGCTCGAGGTGAGTGTCGCTCAGTGTGAATGGGGCCTGAGGAGACAGCAGTGACAAAGAAATTAGATCATCACTGTGCTGCTTCTCCTTTCAGTGTCCAGTCACAGTCTGAGGGCGTAGGTTGAATAATGCTGGCCATCAGACTGAGGACATCTAGTGGCAGAAACAAGTAATGGGAGTAAATTTCTGGACTGAAGCTCAATATTAAATCAACAGCTAGCTCTGTTATTTTATGGGTAAATCACCCAACCCAACAGCCATTTGAAGCCCTACTCACATACAATAGTCAAGGAAATTATGCATACACTTGATAAGTCCTGCTGACCTAAATCTCCAGAAGGACCTTTGACACTAAGTTTAGGTGGAAACATCAATCACTTTAAAATCATTTATATGTAATAAATACCGCAGTGCAATGTACCCATCAGTGCACTCATTAAAATAAACTTGATTTAAAGTGTTTAGCCATTAAACATTGTTTCCTGTAAATGTAAGAAAGTGGGCTAAGCACAAGGACACAAATCTGGATTAGCACAAGGACACAAATCTCCCAGCATACATCTGGAAGGCAGTGAGTTACCCAAGCTGCCTGTAACCAGGAAGTGCTGGGAGTTTTTTTTTTTAGCCTAACTCATATCTCATATAAGAGTATATCCAGGTCCCACAGGGTTCCCTTTACATCATTCCAATTACAAATAATAGTTTGTATTTTTTTCCGGTAGCCTAAAATCGTAGGTTTTTCCGGTAGCCTAAAATAAAGTAGAGGTCACATGATCTGACTACCCCTTACAGTCTCTCTCTCGTAGCTCAGGTCGGTGTGACAAGTTAAGCAGTACACATACCTGATATTGTGATGACTTGGGTGTGCTGTTCTTAGACTACAGCAAAGCTCTGGGAGTGCACACCCAACCTGTGGGCCTAGCAAGGGGTGTCTTTTTGCTAAATTTTGAGCAGATTCAGCCAAGAGCTTGGTGATGTACCTTACGTATTTCAGAGGACTACAGGTGGTGGGTTCCTAACATCCAGAAGAACTAGGCAGTGGTTGGACATCATTCAACCCAAAAAGAAGGCAGAGACATGGGAAAGAATGGGACTATTTAAACTGATAAGTGCAAAGACTAAGTTAGGTATGGAACAAAATACATATTTTTAGTAATCAGAGCGACAAGTGGGATTAACTGGTTAATAAATCACTGAGGCTGGAGTTGGCCTTAATATTTATTATACTCAATGTTAGGTTTTTACTCATAAGTCTTTTGAAATTTTGGCTATATGTTGGGGACACCCATGGGACCATAGGTCATCTTTAATAGACAGTATGGCAGGTCTTATGATTCATATCTTCCCATAGGACTGCTGGTCAGATTTGTAACCCAGAATATTAACAAGCACCTTGGTGCTAATTTATTTTATCAACACAGAAATGAGACAGACCACTCCAGGCTATGAACAGCTGCTTGCCAAATCATTTTATTAACGTCTGCCTTGATACTAATTTAAACACACCTCGACTTGTTATAGCACATACTGGAAGACGTTGCTAAAAGCAATTTTAATAAAAACAAAACATATATTGATGTTCAGTGATAATTAACACTAAAAAAAAAACTTGGAATAGTGAAGCATCGGATATGATTTTCAGGAAAGAATATTGTTAGGGGTATGGAGACACCCACCCTAGTCCAGACAGATTTTATTTCTCATGTAAAAAGAGGCAATTTCTGCCAGAAATAATGAAGCTTAAAGTGGAATTCTAAGTTAAAACAAAACAAAAAAAAAGACGTTTTATGCTATTATAACTATTGCAATTCAGCTATAAGCAAATTACCCTCTCCAACAACATAAAAGACTTTAGAAAAAAATGTTTTTCCAGACCATCAAAGAGACTCTGTCACTTTGCCTGTTACGGGCAACATGACAGGTTTTCCGTTAGAAGACCCATATACTCATAGTTACCTTCCCTGTACTCCTTTGCTGTACTGTTTGTTCATCGGTGTTCTGCTTCCTAGCATTGTGTAAACTACACATTGAATTTGAAAGTGGCATGTTCCCTTGTTAAAAGACCCAAAGGTTCTCCTGTTAGAAAACCCACGTGCCCATACTTACCTTCTCTGGACTCTTCCCCCATACTGTTGCTTCATCGGAGTTCTGCATCCTAATATTGTGTAAGCTACAAATCGGAGGCGAAAGTGGCATGTTCCCTTGTTAAAAGACCCAAAGGTTCCCTTGTTAGAAAACCCATGTGCCCATACTTACCTTCCTTGTGAAGGCAGTACTGCTTTCGCCTACCAGACCTACTAGGTCTCATCGAAGCAGGGCTGGGGGTTCCGGTCAGCATGTAAAGTATCACAGAAGTCACTTCATTGTTGGACAAAGCATTGGTAGGAAGATTTGTGCATGGTTTGGTTTAAGGTTCATCAAAGATTTGGAGCCTTAGAGGATACAGATACTGGTAACTTTAGAGCAGGGGTGTCAAACTCAATTTAATCGTGGGCGGCATCAACATTATGGTTGCCCTCAAAGGTAGCTAGTACAGCAAGATTAATGCCAGGGTGATAACTGGACCCATTCGGCAGCTAAGGTGTCCTAAGGCACCTAAGGGTTAGTTTAAATATAAAATGAACATGTTTAACTGGTGTTTATGTGAAACTTCATTTTGGTGAACGTTTGCTTCAAAAGCCTAATTTGCATACCCAAATCTTGCGTCATCTGCTTGACGTTTCTTAACAAATAATGAAACATATAGAAATATAGTTAATATTCTCAAAACTATACCTGAGCAAATCATAGAGGACAAAAATAAAGCCTACCTTCTCTCCCGGTGGGCCTGGTGGTCCAGGATAACCTTTAGAGCCCTGTGGAACAAAAGCATTGTTTAAGATTTTTCACAAGAGGAAATCATTTCTTAGGACCAAAAAAATAAAAAAAAGCATTACATAGTAAAGTAGATCTAAACTTTGGATTAAGTGTGCTCAAGCACTGTGAGGGGAATTTATAAAAACTGCAGCAGACAAAAACTGGAGCAGATGTGCATGGCAACCAATCAGCTTCTCTCTTCAGTCTGTTCAGTTAAGATTTGAAAATGAAAGAGAGAAGCTGATTGGTTGCCATGCACATCTGCTCCAGTTTTTGTCTGCTCCAGTTTTTATAAATTCCCCCCTGTGTATCATACAATGGTGGATCATGCTTGCACAATGTGGGTCAGCGTGGCCCCTTGTAGACACCACCAGGGGAGCATCTGATTGGGTGACAATGCAGCAGCACACTTGGCAGACAGTTGTCACCCCATAACAGGAAGTTATGCTACGTTTAGCTACCATACGCTTGCTTTTCCAGTAAAGGCTGTACTTTCCAAGGCCTCTGAGTTATAAATAGCGATTGTACATACAAACAGACAAGCATTTTGACTTTGAAGATGTATATAACCTGCTCCTGGTTATTCTTTGAAGGTCATGTTGGGTTATCATCAGCCTGAGTTATGAAATTTTCCATGTCTGAAGACATGTGATGCCCTAAAGAATACCAGATATGAAAATGCCCCTCAAGTGTTCAGAAGGCAACCATATTGCTCAGAAACGGGTTATATATCAATACAAAATAGGAATAAGTTACAAATGCTGAGAATTGTCTTGTTAAGGAAAGATGGCATAAAAAGCATCTGGTCCATGATTTACAGCGCTCTCTCTCTCTCTAGAAATTCGTATAGTGCGTCAGTACAAACACGTGGAACAAGATAAGAGGAAACAGACACTTGAACATGTTTTTTCTTTTTTAGTTATCAAAAAGGATTTTAAGGGTACCAGGAAAATAACATATTTACACCATTAATTAGAGGATTCTTGCTTATGGTGGAATGACAATAGTATAACTTGAAGTCCCTGGAATAACTAGTAGTATAGTATAACTGGAAGCAGTACCCATCCACTAAAGGCAGGCGTGACTTTAGAGGGCAGCTAAATATCATATATTCTTCATGGTAATGTATTAGAAGGATAGACCAAAATATTGGTCTTATCGGGAAGGTGGAAGAATATGCAAACATGTTCACTAGAAGTACTAGAACCCAGGGGCATCCTGAGGCCAGGTGTCACCTGGAGCGGATACCGGGTGACAACCCGTCGTGACATAATCGTGCATGCGGATGACGTCACCATGCGCATGCACGTTAATGTGCATGCACTGCCATCTTATTGATACCTGCCGGCGGCCATCTTGGTGATGGACTCTGGCAGAGAGAGGAGGGGATGTTCACCCGGTGTGATAACGTATGCCGACGGGTTCCCTCCTCTCTCCTGAAACTGTCGGGCTCTCGGTCCATGAATGAGTGCCCGACTTTTCAGAGGTGGTTACACCAAAATGACCCTCCAATAGTGCCACCCAGGTGCGGGACGCACCCCCCTTGTGACACCACTGCTAGATCCTTGATGGGCTCAGAGTGTTTTTTCCTTTCCAGACCAAGTGCTACTTTACATGGTATAACAGCAGGCTGGCATCAAGACAAATTTAGATACTTATGACAGTCACATAAAATCGGATAACATTTGTTTTAAAGTGGACCTTTGCACTAAAAAATCAAATTCTACCAATGCATCCCTCTATGTATGATGATTAATAATAATAACAGACATGTCAGGTGTAAAATGCTGTGATTGTGAAATACTTACACTTGCAGAGCATTTACTTCCTGCTTTGAAAGTGCAAGTCACTTGCCAAAGCAATGCACACTGGGATTGCCTTGTCATCAGCAGAGCAATGCTGAGAAATCTCATCTGTATGAGATCTCAGGGAAAGGCATTTTCCTCCCCTGAGATAATGTGCAAGGTCACATGTCTAGTCACATGTGCCAGAAATCGAGGAAGTAAAAGCAGAGCTAGTAAACTGCCCTTAGTAAACAGGGCCACTGTCAGAAGACTGGGGTAGAAAAGATAAATAAGCTATGCAAAGGATACAAAGCCGGCAATTATCTAGAGGTATGTGTTTGTAGATTGCCATAACCAAACATTTCTGAAGGTGTGTGTGTTGTTATTTTTAAAGATATGTGTAAAGGTCAGCGTTAACAGATTCCTGATGCTATCTTCCTCTATTGTTTAAAAGGGGAACTCCATGTCTACACAATTATGCACAATTGCAATGGTCTAGCTTGGCCCAATGTAAGTATGCACATGCCAAGACTGATCGTCCCACAGGGATTCTCTAAAGCATTGTGGTAGCCAGAGCGACTACAGCGTTGACAGCAACCTTCTGGGTTCGGGTCCTGGTAGTGTACTGTGCTGAGCGGTTTCTCATCTGCTCTGAAAGCAAAGGGGGGGTCACCCGCTCAATATTCAGAGAATGTCTAGTACCTTTATCAATGAATACAAGGTGTTCTGATTGGTGTCTGAATGTATGAGGGGCTATGATGTCATGATCAGAGAATGCCTTGTATGGCCAATCAGGTATGGATAGACCAATGTAATTATGCATAATTTATACCTGGAGTTCAGCTTTAACAACCAAATAGAAATACTTGAAAAGTCAATATTTTGCATATATTCTCTATACATTCCAAAGATATTCTAGTGTTTACAACACTTTAAAAATGTAATTCCAAAAGCGGCAATTTCCGAGCATAAGTTATTATGCAAATAGCTGTTAGAAGTTATAAAAGTAACTGCAAGCCAAGAACTGTTTCTCACTATTTTCCTCAGGCTTGACGCTATCTTTCCCTATTGCTTATTACTAAAAGTTCTAAATAAAACCGTTCTTTTGTGACTGGAAATACTTATTTACAGCTGACGTGTGGGAATAGTAGAAGGTTTTTTTTTTTCAATTCTAAATTGATCAAGAATGAACAATAAAGCCATATTGACTTGTTTGAGCTGCCTGACCACCACCATGAAGAAAACATACTAACACTTGGAGGGGACTCCCAGATCGGGTGACTAACAACATGAAACGGTATTACTCTGGGTGCAGAGAAAAAGCTACAGGTGAAGTAGAGCACCCTTCTAAAAATAACCTCTGTGTCCTTTACTCTGCCAAGCATTCTTCCTTAAAATAATGAATCCTCAAAGCTCAACAAGCTAATTATATCACCACTAATAAATCCAAAACCCTATCTAAAGTTCAGGATAGAGTGAGAAAGGGTTAAGACCTTTGTATAGGTTTTAATATGGTCTCTCACTGGGGTGATTCATCCCTCTATCTGTCTTGAGTTATCATAGTCACTGGGGAAAAAAAAGTGGTAGGAATTCTAAAAAATGTTACCTAAACAGGAGGGAAGGACTAATCTTCCAATCGGGCATTGGTGGAAACTACCACCATAGCAACCCACTATGCTGCTATGGGGCCCGGGGCTGAGGAAGGTCTGGTCAGGACCAGGAGAGGTGTTTTTCCTCTTGCTGCCTGCCCTGATCTATTGCCACCTCCCACCATCAGCCTACAAGCTGTGTAGGGGACAGAATCATCTTCCCTCGAGGCAGCAGCACAAACACTGCAAGCAGTAGTAGGTGCAGCTGCTATGGGGAGATGCCACTGTAGACCTCTGAGAGCTTAGGAAGGCCAGTAGGATGAAAGCTGAGAAAGCTACTGTAACAAAACATGTGGAAGCTTAGGTATGTGAGTGTGCGGGCATGGGGGTGGTGTGTTAGACTGTGTGTGTGTTTCATCTGTGTTAGTGTGTATATAATGTCACTGGTGAAAACTCATTCCTCCTACTACCACCAATGCAAGGGGACATTCTTCCCCCAACTGGCCACCAAAGTAAAGGGGTATTCTTCCTTCTACTGACAATGTAATGGGGCATTCTTCCTCCTACTGACCCCAACATAAAGAGTGATTCTCCCTTCTACTGACCCCCAATGTTAAGGGGCATTCTTCCTCCTACTAACCACCAATACAAGGGAGCATTCTTCCTCCTACTGACCACCAATAGATGCAAGGAGGCCGTCTTCCTCAACTTGACTATCAATTCAAGGAAGAATTTTTATCCTATGGCAACCATGCAAGGGGGCTTTAAAAACAATTTTTTTGGTAAATATGCTGTAGCTCATGCCCTATACCACATGACTGTGGCAGATAGAATGTAGTTCAAAGGCATTTTTTGCTTCCCTTCTGCTTGGCGAATGGGCCCTTTAAAAGGCCTAGACCATTCCCAACTGAAACATCATTTGCAATTGCCCTCTAGTCCATTTACAAGGTCCTCCTGCTGGTTTCCATACCATGATGTGCCACTCCCAAAGAGAGTGAGGAAGCCAGGTTTTTTAGTAGTCTTTCTGCAAAGATTTGACACACCCCCTGCTGAGTTAGCTAGAGCTCTCCAATCACAGGGAGCATGAGATTTGCTTATTGGAAAGCTCTGACTCAGTAGGGGGTGTGTCAGACCTCTGCAGAGAGACCACTGCTTCCGCACAGACAGCAAGGGTCCTTCTCTGCAACATTCTGACAGGGGACAGCCTCTTCTACCCAGGCTGTGGCTGCTTTGTAAAGAAGATGAACTGAATATTAATCTGAAATAACAAAAAAAAAAATGTTTTTAACATGCGATTGAACGCACTGTGTATGTAACATGAACACACACCATAGCTCATTATCGCACAACGATGTACCTGAAATTTATTTCGCTGATTTAAACTAAACGTTTGGCCATTAAAACAAACAGTAAGGTGCAGTGCCTTTTTTCTTAATCCTTACACTGGGGATACCCCCGCACTGCAAGGGTTAGGTGCTCGTTTTGGTCTAGGAAGGAAAAAAACAAAGTTATATGTGATCCCCTGAGCCGGCTTGCTCTTAGACCGCTCCCTACAGCCTCTTTCCCCCTCCGCTCCAGTGGTCTTAGGTCTGTGAATCATCACGTCCAATACACTGTGTATAACAAGGAGACAGGCTGGAGGGAGTGCTGTCACAGCCTGCTGTCTCTGAGGATCAGGTGAGTATATCTTTGTTATCTTCCTTCCTAGACCAAAATGCGCACTTAACCCTTGTAGTGCGGGGGTAGCCCCTCTGCAAAAGTTAAGGAGTTCTGCCTTTAAGCTGATCTCTTATTCATGTATACTCAGAAACACAGAAAAGTACATACATTCCCTATAAGAAATTATCTTTCTCATGTCTGAGCATTTTGCCTGTGCTAAAGAATGCAGCACAATGCTTGTTAACTCTACTTGTAAGGACAAGGACTAACAGAGAGATAACAAAAAAGACTGCCTAACACTTTTCAGTTACTGAGAAATAACTGTCTAAAAACAGATGCTCGGCATATACAACATGTCATAAACACATGGACAATAATGGAGTGGAGAAATGATCATAAAGGGAAGAGCTATTTATAGACCGTCCAGATTTGGATACACCCAGACAAACAAAACAGAGTCTGCTAATATGTAATTGGCCGCAAATGTTAACATAAACACGTTCAAAAGCAATATCGTGGTCATTAACATTCCTGAACCCTGCCTTTACATGCTCGCTCCGTGTTACCTTTGCGTACTGGAAAGTGATTTGTCATGTCACCTTTTATCTTGACACTCCTACCAACAGAACAAATTATTGTATCCCAAGAACGACACACGCAGTGCGGGTTATGTACAAACATCATGCAACTTTGTATTTACCCAGGGCAACTAATCACATCTCAATATTCACTTAGAGATCAGATAGTCAAGTAGACTGATTGTGAACATGTCTCTCATGGGCACTAGAACCGAATCTGATTGGCAGCCAGAAGAAGCCACGCAGGAGAACGTCACTTTGCCTTTTACACAAAATGCTTATTTGTTTATAGGCAGATTGACATTAACTTAAACAGTATCTATGGTCAAATACTAAAAATAAATATATATTTCTGTATCGAATTTCCATAAGTTCTATCCCACATCCTAATAACTAGGAATGCACCGATACCGCTTTTTCAGTATCGAATATGAGTACCGATACCGAATACTGATACCAGCTGGCATGGGCAGCAGGAGGTTGTAATCTAAGCAGCTGAAGCTGGGTATAAACGATTAGAATTTAGTTCAGAAAAAAAATTGTTTTTGAAATGTTCATAACAATTAATGGGGTCAGATTCAAGTGATGAAGAACATCGAAGGGCCAGAATGGAATTTTTTTCTTGAACAAATCAAATTCTAATATAAAGGTGGGTCTGGAAACTCCATTTATTTCCAAAACAGAATGCTGAAATCAAATGACATTTTGAAGGGCATTCTTAAAGTCCTTGATGGCATTATTGAATGTTCTGATTAGATTTTTTTTATAAGCACTAGTACGAAAACCTACCAGTTTAGGTCCTACCATCTATCTTGTGAGAAGGTGAACTAACCCTTTAAGGTGAGAGAAGCTACCTCCAAGCCTGTTCTCAATTTACACATATATATATAT
>NW_017306374.1:39447-151209 GCF_000935625.1 Nanorana parkeri
TATATATATATATATATATATATTTCCTGACACCAAACACGTTTGTCTCTGCCCATTCGTATGCTGTCATGTATTGGTGTCAGAAAAGGAAAATGACAGATAGGTAAGTATATAATTCTCCGTTATATGTGTCCAAGCTGGGTAACTCCGACAGTTTAGAGTTAGGGACAGCACATTGAAGAGGTAGTGAGCATGCAAGTGTGCACTGAAAGGTTTAATTAGGTAATTTTGTGCTGAATAGAATTAGATTTTTGTATTGATCATTAGGGAGATTTATTATCACTTCCTGTTCAACTGACAACTGTCAGGAAACAGTAAGTAAGGGATAACCACTCTCACAAGAAACAAGCAAGCAATAAAAACTTTTATTGTAGTTGAGTAAGAACTCGGAACACGGGCTGTTTTGCTTGTTATAAACTAACACAAGATGAAAAGTTTTTGGACCCTTAAGGCAGCGGTTTAAAAACTTACAGTTGTTAATTGTTCAACCCACAATCTTGATTCCATCATCCACGCTGGCTTTGTATAGCACCAATAAAATCTGAATTGCTTTACACGAACAGCGTGGATGGGGGAATTCTTTCCCGCCGGGCTATTGTATTGACAGTGGTAGGTGTGACACTGTCGGAATACCCACAGTAACTGTAAATGACTGACTGCAGGCACTGTTCAGCTAACAATTTTCCACCCGGCTTCTTCAATTTGCAGATCAAAATATGTTGGGTTGGAGGCTGCCAACAGAACCTCCTACGGAGCAAAATTTGCTCTGTTTATGGCCAGCAGGATAAGGACTTTAGTTGGTTGCTCAGTATGGGATTATTAAAACATATATATTCAATAGAATCAGTTCTTCATATTATAAAATTATTTATAAACATTTAATATTATAAATATTTATACAACCTGTCGACCAGATGGTCCATGATCTCCTAGCAATCCCATGGGCCCTTGATCTCCCTACAACACAGGAAGCATAATAGAGAACTTGAGTAATGTGCACATACTGAACAGTGATTAGGCATTACAAAATCATTACATAATAGTAACAAAAGAACAGAATAAATAACCTTGGGTTATAAGCGGTATCTTGCTACTTAAAACTATGACACTTTTTTTTTTTTAAGAAGTAGCCAAATAGTGAGTCCTGCTGCTTTACAACACATACAGTATATCCTGGAATAAGATCATACAGGGCACTGCATGGGGTTTATAAACTTTATTTGTGTAGATATCCTCTGAGTGTTCTGGTTTCACTGACAATCCAAAAACTTACTGTTTGGTTCACAGGCATTTATAGGCACTAGAAGGTTGCCAAGTGAGCCTCTTGCTTGAAAAAGCACTGGAGTTAAGTGCAAAAGGAGAGATCTTATAATGGACCTTGCTGTCTACAACAACTAATCCCTATTTTCTATTAGATCTCGACTCACCTAGAGGAAGGTGATAACGGTCAGTGTTCTCAATGCAGAAGCAAATTCTCATGAGATCTTCAGCTTCTTCCAGGATCCCACAAGAATGCTGAATGTTAAAAATGGTAAGGTTTTTGTTTTTTCTTGGTAATATTTTTTTAAGCCTTGCAATTTAGTAATGTATATAATGTTTAGACCTTAGTTTTTGTGGACTGCGATCTCTGCCTTAAATTTTGGGATCAGACGATGTGGTGCTAAATCGTCCGTGAAGTCTTTTTTATTTTAGAGTTTCTCCTTCTTATCCTTCCACCCAAAGACTTGCATATTCTTTACAATACACGTAGGGTTGCTTTCTACTGCAAGCTTTTACCCATACATTATGTGAGGTAGACACTTCCCCACACAGTGATATCTTGTAGTGGAAAGAATCTGTGCTCACTGTAAAAAAAAAGGTGGGTCTCTGATCCCGGGGAGGATGAAAGGTAGACATAGGAGCAGACGTAAAGCTTGTGGAACACTTGCGGCCTCTGAGTTCCTGGTGCCCAGTTCTGATGAATCTTTACCTCACTGCTAAATAAAAAATGTAAGCATGATGGCTAACTGTAACACTCAGGAAAATATCATGGCTACTGACTCAATCAGTGACCTTTGTCTCTGTGGGGCTTGTGGGAGCCATTGAACTTAGAAATAGCTAACATCTCATAACCGGCATAGAACTTGGAGGCACAGGACCGCATATATAATTTTCAGATCCAACCAAAGCACATTTGAAAACAAGCTGATAACTATTTTAAATTATATAATGTATTGCTAACTGCTATATATAAGCAATGGCAGCTTATGGGATAAAACTACATAGTGATCCACAATTAATATCAGGTAATTGATTAATTGTGCTGTCATCCACTATTACTTGTATTCAACAAGGATGAAGGTTGCAGACCTGGATGCGAAGCAAATCCAGTACTTTCTGAGTTACAATTATTTATTTATATAGTTCCAACATATTCCGCAGTGCTGTACAATCATTTAGACAAGACAAGACAAGTAAGAAACACTGACAAGCATCATTGATATACAGAAAGAGTAGTTCAGGAGGACCCTGCCCAAATGAGCTTACAGTCTAAGCGGAAAGGGACCAAAGACACAGGTTGGGAAGGGGAGATTACAGATGTATACCAAATAAAATAGGAGGGGATTTGGAAGTACTGAAAAATGGAAGCAGAAGGGGGAAGGTTGTATAGGTTAAGAAATCAACGGGAGAGCTGATACGCTTCTCTAAAAGTCCGCTTTGAGGGATTTTTTAAAGCCCTATAGGGATGGTGAGAGCCTGATGTGGCATAAGAGACAATTCCATAAGGTGGGGCAGCCCTGGTGAGGTCCTGTAGACGAGAGTTGGGTGTGCGGGCGACTGAGCAGGATAGTCTCAGGTCATTAGTGGAACGAAGGGGCCGATTTAGAGTACATTTTCTAATCGGGGATGAAATGTAAGCCAGAGCGTGGTTATGCAGAGTTTTGTAGGTAAGGCTGAGAAGTTTGAAGGGTATCCTAAAAATACTGAGTTACTGACCAACATCCAGGGAACTAGTATCTTCAGGAGTTCTTCTGTCACTCTGACTCTCCTATTTTGCTTACACGGGGATAGAGCTGAACAGTGGTCAGCTACAGAAAATCCTCTTTTAGCCCCCTGGCTTTACATTACCACATCTGCCCGGATTACACAGTACAGATGCACACACCACTGTGCCCACACATCATGTTATGAGCACCATGTTTTACAGGATGCCAGCAGGGAAGAGGAACAACCTGTGATGTCAAGTTTCCTGCAAGAAGAGTGCTAGATTTAAGTATGTATAAAGAGATTTTAAAAAATTGCTGTGTGTGGGGGTTGGGGGACAGGCTTCAGGGAGGGGCCCACAAAAGCCAGAGTTGAGCTTTAACCCCATGCAGCTGACTACCAGAGTTCTTAATGCTGGGAGGCGGCGGGCTTTATTATTTGTGTGGAATGATCCAATAACACAGTGAGAAGTATAACAATACCTCTAGTCCAAAGCAAAACAAGCAAGGGCAAACACCCACCACCAAAATTACTGCACAGATCAAAGAAATGATATGTGTCATTACCTTCATGCCAGGTGGAGCTTGTCCAGGTGATAATCCAGGATCCCCTTTTGGACCCTGAAAAAGAGATCAAAGATTCTTTGTAAATATACAAGTTAAAAGAACGGCATCTTTTTTGGTTTTGTTGATGTTTTCTTTCATGAAACGACTTCTAAGAAACGTTTCCGTGGAATAGCAAGAAAGTAGCTATTCCCACATCTTAGTTCCCCAGTTATTACATGTGTGATGTGGGATAGGCAGCTCTTTTTTCTCCCCTCTATAAATTGCTCTGCCATAAGCTATAAACAAGAGCATTTTCCTTTACAGGGTGCACGCAGAATGCTCGCACCAAACTACAGCTACTTTAAAGCAATGAACTCCACTCAATTTGTCTGTTTATTGAATAGGGTTCAATGACAAACATTTTTTTTAAAACGTGTTTATGTGTTGCACACTTTTGTTTTTCCAGTGAGAATCATCATATTGTGAGCATCTAAATGATTGTAGACATACTTTTCTGGTTAAGGATCTAACACCAGATGCCCAGTATTTTCATAATCAACAACTGCTATGCCCCCGGCAGTGCTACCTGCTGGTAAAACCTAGTGTTGAACATGTCTTGGTGAGAAATGACATCCTATTGAAGGGGATGTGTACTGAGAGAAAAATGGAAGCTCTCATTGCTGGACTTTTACTGAAAATTCTAGATGCCTGGCTGTCTCTGGGTTCAATAATTTCTGAATCACTGACCAGGAGCAATAATGCAGCAAGTAAAGTCAAAGTGAGCGAGTTTTGGGACAGTACTTACATATTTTAAACAAGCAGGAAAAGCACTTTAAAACAAACTTCATTTACTTCTGTAGCTATAAGAAATGTTCAAAGTTCACAACAGAAGCACTAAAATTTCAGCTTTTTATCTATGAGAGCAGATCTTGCCAGCCTGCCAGCCCTCTAATGTAAACAAACAGCAGGAGCTTTCCAACCCTGCACTCACACCGGCAAGTGTCATGTTTGCGCGTGTTCGTGTGCCACGTCTGCCGTGCTCCCCCTTTCCGTTTAATAGGGCCTGCACACGCGCCAAACAGAACGCATAGGTGTAAATGCGGGCTAAGCTGTAAGAAAACAACTGGAACCTGGATTTAGAGTCTTTGAGAATTAATTATTTTACAGTACAAACAGCTAGAGAGGTGATTGAGGGCTTGCTTTAATGCTGCTTGTCAAATATATGCTAATAGGTTAATGTCGATAGTCTGGGCACAAGTGCATTTTAAAGCGAACTCCAGGGCAGAAAATAGCAAACAATCCTTTTTTGAGCCAGCTAAAGTCTGGACATTTGATGTCTCCTAGTCCTCTTCCTTCACTTCAGTAGTGCAGTGAGTGGTCTTCTATGATGCAGAGAATGGTGCCACCAAAAGACATGGATGAAGTTCTCTGCATCATTCTCCTATAAGCCTAGTCACCTTGATGAGGAGCCCCCAGAGGAAGGTCCTCGTAGCCCTGTGCTCACCAGACGTTAGTTGAATAGAGTAATTCAATCCATAAAGAAGAGCAGCAGCCAGGATTGGAAGACTGCAGCGCTGGAGCATAGAGACCATGAATAGTTTTTTTGTTTTTAAATACTGAAGTAGCCAGTAAACTACCATTTTCAGAAGAGTATGTCAGCATTGGCAGAGCTTCAGTGACAACTGAAAATTTTTAGATTTCCCATCACTTTAATGTCTCGATGACAGTGGTCATGGTCATCAGGGACACAGACAATAGAAACCTGACAGAGGACCTTGCATCCATCAAAATAAAAAAAGTTTTGACTTGTGACTTTCTTTTAAACATATTTAGAATTAGTAAATTTTGGAAATTTGCTGGGCCACCAGGATACCTTGACAATAAAGCAAGCTTCTATTACGGCATCGACAATGTGTATGAACTTAAAAAAAAAAGACCTCAAACCTCTTAATTTTCACGATGTTTAAGGAAAAGTTACGAGAAGGGTTTCTAGGAATAAACACACAGACACTGAAAGACAGAATTCATTCCAGATTGTTGTTGCTTATTTTGCACTCTGCAATCATAAAACCACTACAAATACTAAATTCCATCTCTCTGCATCCTTACCCACAGCAGTCTTCACAGCTCGCTTCACTTATAATCATCACAAATTACAAACTACTTTTTGAGCGCAATATATATATACATATATATATATATATATATACAGTATACAGTATATACACACAGTATATGTATACCTATATAGTGAGTCTCTCAAATACCACTGAGAAATGTTTGCATCAACCACAATAATTGTATGTAGTGTGTAAGGCCAGTTTGTGGTGGGTGCATATTAGAGTTGTTGGATAGCTTTATGAGAATTGTGCAATTACGTGTCTATATGCTGATCAATTTCCTGCAATTTTGTCTTTTTTTGCAGATGCGCTGTGGTGCTATTCATTCTTAATAGCACCTGAAACACACCTGACAAATGTACCAAACATTTTGGCTCAGCGTGTTTTGTTTTTTTTTTAAAAGGTGCACGCACCTCTCTACCACCATTGTAACGTGCTGGGCAGCCCATTCATTTTAAAAAGGGAAGAATTATGAAAACAAGCACTTAACCCTTGCAGTAAGGGGGTAGCCCCACTGCGAGGGTTATGAATAATTCCGCCCGAAGTGTACATGTGAACCAGGGAGTCGTGCACTCGCAACAAAACAGTTAAGAATTGCATAGTACATGACGCTTTTTATTTGCACTAAACTTAATTTTTTTCCCCAGAACAACCTTTTCGAGAAATTATCTCTCTCTATCTCTATCGCTCTCCCTCTCTCACCCTCTCTCTCGCTCTCTCGTCAAAATAGTTCTAAAGAAATTTAACAAAATGCCTCCTGGTAACGAGGTCACATTGATAACAGATTCCACTAACCTTCTACTGCGGCAGGTAACCAGTAGAGCCCCTGTTGTACTATAAATGCCAGAATGTGCTTCCTGGACCCTGTAGTTTAGTTTTAACAGCAATAAAGCGGGGCATTTCAAACCCAACAAATAGCGCTAACAACAGGAAAAATATTATTATAATAATAATATAAGAATATTAGAATTAATATTATTCAACCTCAAAATATAATATTAATGTACTATGATTCCAAAATGGACCCCAAAGTGTAATTTCAAATTAACCCCTAACCCTTAGCAATGACCTAAATTCTAAACATAATATCTAATTTTGTTTTAGATACAGCGGGCAAAGGTTAGGAGCTCTTAAATGATTTATTGTTCCCTGTGACAAGTACTAGCCTACCAGTGGGCTGAATGCTAGAAAATGAATACATTCCCCCATCCACGCTGAACAGAATGGATGCTAAACAGTGTGGAAGGAGGAATCTCTACCTGGCTGCTATTGGATTCAGAAAGCCACAACACCCACGACTGTTTGAATCGCGGAACAGTGCCTGCAGCTAATAGGATGCACTGCAGTCACTGTTCACCCGAGTATTTTCCACACGGCTCAGTTGATTTTTAAATCAAGTTTTGTTGAGCTGTGACCAACAGAGCCACCCATGGCTTGCATTTCAGATGATTCTGCAGGAATGGGCTGATATTCGAGCCGTGTTTGGGTAGTGTAAGGCAGCTTGGTATTTGTTTCCTACCCTGTGACACGAGGGATGAGAAATTAGGGGAATTAGACTTACCAGGACTTGAAAGGACTTGCAGCATTAAAAGCCTCACATAGGTTCTAATCGTTCCCCGCTATGTCCATGACCAGTAAAGGTTTTGCTGGAATTCTGTTCCCAGACACTATGTTATGGATTCACATGCAGAGCCACTGTGACAAAGATGGGATGAGTAGCGATCTGCCCATCTATGGTCTACTGTATCCGACTTAGACAACGCAAATAGAAGCTAACAAGAGAACTCCTAGTTACTATATGAATGGTTCACCCTTTATTTAAAGTTGAAAACACCTTTGTGGGTTCTTGTAGACAGGCCGTTATTTGCATCTGAGCTGCTTTTCTTCCACATAAAGATATGAATTAAAAAGTAACTCAAGGGAAGCTCAGTGCAACTTAGAAGAAGTTTGAGTCAACTAAGTAGCAGTTCAGTGCAATTCAGAAGCTGCTTAGTACAACTCAAAAACAGCTCAGTACAACTCAGAAGCAGTTCAGTACAAATCTGAAGCAGTTTAGCGCAACTCAGAAACTGCACAGTGCAACTCAGAAGCAGCTCAGTTCAACTCAGAAGCTACTCAGTGCAACCCAGAAGCAGTTAAGTGCAACTCAGAAGCAGCTCAGTTCAACTCAGAAGCTGCTCAGCGCAACCCAGAAGCAGTTAAGTGTAACTCAGAAGCAGTTCAGTGCATCTCAGAAGCAGCTCGGTAGAAATCAGAAGCAGTTCAGTGCAAATCAGAAGCAGCCTGTTGCAACTCAGAAGCAGCCTGTTGCAACTCAGAAGCAGCCTGTTGCAACTCAGAAGCAGCTCAGTCCAACTCATTTATTATTATGTATGGGTGACTAACCAACTTCCTTATCTAGTCTAAAAGCCAATCCATCCCCAGAGGGCTGCTTTGCACCACTTTGTTATCTTGCCATATTTGTTATCTTGACATGGCAAGAAGGTGAGAGAATGGCGCATGATTGAAAATCTGTGTTTCTTATGGCTGGATTTAGTGGTCATTCAGACCTTGTGATGGGAGGAGCCAAAGTGGTACTCAAGGGAGTGGCCTCAGACAAAAAGGAGTAACCAATACTGACTTTTTTCAAAAAAGGTCGGTATTTGCATACTAAAATGGGAGCCTGATTCAAAGCGTGCACAGCTCATTTTGGGTAAGCCGGCATCATGAAGATTAAGCATGTTTCACTGCACAGCATTTTCTGCCAGGTTTGCAGAGTCCAGTCACATGCAATGAGTGCGCACAATACCCTGCATCTGACAGTTCAAGGATGAACCTGACAGCACCTCAGTGAAGCGCTTCACACTTTGCTAAGCAGTAATTGCAGCCAAAGCTCATGATCCCTTGTGAGTTTTACAACAAGAAAGTAGAGATAAGGTAAGTGGGAAGGGTTTAATCGCATTACATTGGGGATTAGTTCACATACTGGCCCAGCTGTTTCATCTCGCACGGGAAGACTTCATGTAAGGTTATAATATTTTTATCTTTGTGTACTTAAAAAACCCTTTTGTATTAGGGATCTGTGAGCTGAGCGCTTTGTTACGGCTGTTTAACACATGCTCAGCTTATTATTACAAGCACATGCGACACATTGCTCTCCAATAGCCAGACAACACAATTACTTCACTTCAAAGCCTTTGACTGTGACTGGCTGCAATTCAGTGAATGAAATGAAGACATATGTCTCAGAAACCACAACAAAGTCCCCGTCTGTTTCCACATTGGATTGTGTCTTACGAACCAGAGCTTTTCAGTCCGGCAGAAGGCAAGGGGAGCCTTAGATTATCAGCAATTGCCCCCCCCTCATAAAATTTCAATCACCCTCTTGTTACCGTAAAGAAATCTGTGTACTTCCTACTTCTGGAAATGCTGCACCCCTGGCCCTTATGGTGATCTTAAAATAGTATTATACTCCCAAACCTTTTTGAATAATGAATCCAGATTAAACAAATATATATTAAGCAACATAAGTATTTTTATTTTTGCTCAAGCATTTACAGTCATTATATTTCGAAGCAGCTCCAACTCTCTCAGCTGGGCTTCCCTGAACTTCCTGTCCAGTACAGGATAACAAGAGACAGAGCAGTCTCCAGCATCTGCCCATCTACGAGCTTAGAGAACGGAAGCACAGGGAGCAGGGGAAGGGTTTGCCTTGCTGTGCCTGGTGTTTGTGGAGAGACAGCCTACTAGTACTTACAAGGGTGATCCCATAGGACCCTGCAAGGGAAAGGAGCCATGCTAGAACAGGATATTATTATTATTATTATACGTCACTAGTTGCCAGGAGCTGAGCAGGATGTTCTGGCCGGCAACCAGTGACATCAGTGAGCTGGGCGGAACGGGGGATCACCAGGATGCCGGCCTGAGCTCCGTTAGCATGCACCTCCAGCACCCCTTAAAACCCCCCCTCCCGAACGTAAACACCAGCGCCCCCCTCCTCAGGTGACGATTATGCTAGGAACACCCCTGGATTATATCCTTCATATTTGTTTCAGTGCACGTTTACTTTAACCTAAGCCTTTGACCTAGATTGTTCACTTCTCCCGCCTTCTCCAAACTCTTCACCTTTCAGTGAATAGCCCTGTAAATTTCCACCTAGCTCCAAAATCTAACCATTAAAGGAAGCCTCTCCTGAGAAAAATATGGAAGCTGCCAATAATCTCCTTCTGAAAATGTGGTCTCTGGCATCAAGCATTTTGGCGTTATTGACCCGGAACAAGCATGAAGATGAGGAAAGTCAGAGTGCAGTCAGAACTTTGAAACGCCATACTTGCTCCAGGGAAGTGACTTATAAAGGAACCAAAGCCAGTAGATCATCATGACATCCAGGGAACTAATATTTTTAGAAGGAGAGATCAGCAATAGCAGCCTGCATGCTTCCTCATAAAAGGTTTTATTTAACCCAACCCCCTAACCAAACCCTTCACCTCAAGGTACCCCAAACCTAAATTCTGGCACCGGTATTTCACGGAAATGTAAAAAAAAAAAGAAATCACATATGACGCTACTTCCAGTCATTTTCCATGTCTTATGCTTTTCATCACCCTTTCTATTCTGTGAAGTCATTTCTTCTGTCATCTAATCCATTTAGTCTGTCAGTCATTAATAATCAACTATTTCCTAAAGTGAAGCACCAATGATGTGGTCAATTTTGAACAAAGTGAAATCATTGCTCAAACCCGCCAATCAGATTTTAGGTATCTTTTTTAAAGCCCTGGATGTTGTTTGGTCAGACCACTGAAGAATGAAACACTGTATGACCGAATGTTGGTGGACACCTGACCATCACACCGATATGACCTTGTTAGACAGCTCATTCTAAGATTTAATATAGTGTTGGCCATTTCTTTGCATCTCTTTCAGCCTTCATTCTTCTGGGAAGGCTTCCACAAGATTTTGGAGTGTGTCTGTGGCATTTGTGCCCATTCAAGCCAGAACAGCATTTGTGAGGTTCTGATGATGGACAAGAAGACCTGGCTTGTAATAGGGATTCCAATTCATTATAGCAGGGTTGAGGTAAGGTCTCTGTGCAGGCAAACTGAATACCTCCACACTAAACTTATCAAACCATGTCTTTATGGAGCTCGCTGTGTGCACAGAGCATAGTCATGCTAGAACAGAAAAGGAATTTACTCAAACTGTTGCAACTAGACTGAAAGAGCACAATGACTTTGAATGCTGTAGCAATAACAGTACCCTTCAATGGTAACAAAAATAACTCAATAATTTGGAGGGGTGTCCACATATCTTTGGCCACATATTGTAGCAAATTTGCAACGGACTGTTCTTCTGTGCACATCATCACTGCTCCTTGTACTACCTAAATAACCCCAAATTTGTAAGTTAAGGATGTGCAGTGTGAACAACTAAATAATTGTTTAGATAAGCCCTCACACAACAAAACTAGTCAACAAATCAGTGATCTGAGCGGCCTAAATGTGCAATTGTGTGACTTAAACAAAAAACACATAGATCTGTGTGATTTTAAGAGTTTAAAATAGAGATTGAAGGGAATTTATCAAAACTGGAGTAGAGAAAAACTAGAGCAGCTGTGAATGGTAACCAATCAGCCTCTTTCATTTTCAAATCTTGACTAAACAAACTTGAAGAGATAAGCTGATTGGTTGCCATGCATACAGCAGCTCCAGATTTTGTCTGCTCCACTTTTGATCAATTCCCCTTATTGTGTTTAGTGAAATGTGAATGAACAAAACTGAAGCTTGGAGGTGAACATATAATTAATGGCTTTTGGTCAATAATAATTTGACTTTTTTGATAAAATTTAGTTTTTTTAGATAAAATCATGTTTTATATAATATTTTGTAATGTATACACTGCCTGGCTAAAAACAAGTCACTACCTGGATTTAGCTAAGTAAATAGGTAAGAGCCTCCCATTGGATAACTTCTACAGTGATTAATATGTTTCATCTGGCAACAAATTAGGTCATCTGCCTACCTGAATGACCAAGTTTTTCCATCAATGGATTTTTTCATCCCTGATGGCACAGTGTGTATATTCCAAGATGGCAATGTCAGAATTCATCGGGCTCAGATTTTGAAATAGTGGTTCAGGAAGCATGAGACATCATTCTCACACATGGAGTGGCCACCACAGAGTCCAGACCTTAACCCCATTATGAATCTTTGGGATGTGCTGGAGAAGACTTTACGCAGTGGTCCAACTCTCCCATCATCACTACAAGATCTTGGTGAAAAACTAATGTAACTCTGGACAGAAATAAATGTGACATTGCATAAGCTTATCGAAATGATGCCATGGTGAATGCATGCCTTGATCAAAGCTAAAGACGGTCCAACGAAATATTAGAGTGCTCTACTTTGTTTTTGGCCAGGCAGTGTATTAAGCCTTTATTTTGTAACTAATATGTTACATATACAGCCATAAAATTCAGTTTGCAGACCCTGCTGGGCTTTCTGATAGAAGAAGCCAGCACTTTCAGCATGCTTACTGGCATTCAACATATAACTGACTACTGTTAAGCGAGAGGGAGGAGACATTTCCCTAGTCATTCAGTACTCTGTGTGATCTGATCTCTCCTATGTATTAACAAAACTTGTGCTCTCGCCTAGAGCCTTTCACCCGTTGACTGCATGTGTGGTAAATATAAAAACATCATGCACGATATTTCATATTAGGCTGCTTTAAAAAAAATAACATAGTTGTTATAACGATTATAATTAAACAAAAATAAAAAAAATTTTATAAAATAAATTTTTGGGCCCATCTACCAAGCGATTATTCCTTTTTATGGTTTTTCTTTTAATGTAAACACACCCAACAGCATACTGAACACATTAGGTAAAAGTAAACTTCTTCCAGAGTGTGAAAGCTTGGGGGCTTCTTGACAGTTTTCCCCAATATTATCACCCTTTTCCTTGGCAGTGTTTGGGAGAGAAGCTTTCCTGCTTTGAGAATCTTTTCTACTTAATTTAGTTAATATCCTATGATGTAAAAAAAAAAAGCAACCTCCCCTCTAGCATTGAAGCTACAGTCCTATGATTTAGAAGCATCATCATGTGAAACGGCTTGTTGTGCATCTGTTGCATTAGATTCACTTACTTTTGGACCAGGTGGGCCAGGTAATCCAGGATTGCCATGAGGTCCAACCATTCCCTGCAAGACAAAATCCATAATTAAAGCTCAAGTAAATTCTCACAAAACAATTCTTGTTGCAGGTTCGCATTATTCTTGTTAAACATACAATTTTGCCCGTTCATTGCAAAATCTGAACTCCAGATCTCAACTCCAGATATTAAAGACAATTGTGTGCAGCTCTGTGTTCATTGAAACATTTTTAAAGTGACACTAAATTCAGGAGTTAAATGATAAAAATACATTCTAGTACCTTAACTATTATAAAAAATGTATCTTATTTGTGTATCACTATGGTCCCTGTGTGTGTTGTAAAGTAGCCAGCGCTCCAAGCTCACTCCCGTGATGGACTACAATCTCAATACAAATGAGTAAACTAAACATGAGACTTTACAACTTAATCTCTACTGGAGATATTACAATGAGAAACACTTTTTACTATGTATGAGTATTTATTAATTATATTGGTTATATGTGATCTATTTGATATTTAGCACTATATTATTCACAAGGACCATAGGGAGAAAAAGTAGCCCCCCTTTCAGAAGGAAGGACAGTGTCAGCACCAATCCTGAGGTGATTTGCAGATCTACAGCAAAAATAAGCTACATTTGTGTTAATAGTTAAGGTAATTGAATGCATTTTTAAGATTTTACTCCTGAGTTTAGTGTCACTTTTAAGTGCATCCACACCTAAAAAAAAAATCATATTTTGCAGCTTACCAGTCCTTGACCTCCATTCACACCTGAGCCATATATTGCACATTTCCCGAAGTGCAACAACGCTCAACATAAAGATTCCCATTATATTCAACGGAGCCTGTTCACACCTGAGCATCATTCTGCCGCTTGTCATGTAAAAAAATACATGAGCTGTTTTTGGGCAGTATTGCACATTTTTGGCCTCATAGGCTTCAATGGACTTAGCACAATTTTCTGTGCTTTTTTCCCCTAACAACTGGTCATCTATTGCTGGGAGTAGGTGACCAAAATGGAACAAAACTGAGGATTTAGAAGTGTCCATGTTGGATTTGGAGATTTTCATCCGCCTGGTGAGGTGAGGGCCCACAAGAACCTCTATGACCCCAGTGATGCCCATTATGAGAACCACAGCAAGCAGCAGAAGGTCTGGGAAGGAATTGGGCATGACGTTTTACCAGCTTGGGAGCTCCAATAGCACAATATAGAGCATAAGTCATGCTAATGGAATACCAATTAAAATAATATTCTGAAGCAGAATGGTGAGCAGACAACATATCCTCTAAATTAATTACAACAAAAATCTGCGCTCTTGGAAAATGAACTAAAATATTCAAATGGTGGTCCTAAAGCTGCTATGAGAGGTGTTGAATGTGAAAGTATGAAGTGTAGTCACAGCGCTAAAGGTTTTTTGATAAATGTAAAAAATGTTTTTATAAATATATATGAAACAACCTGAATTGACAACCCTGTGAATAAGTCTTCAAAGAGACCTACCACTGTGGGTATGAAGTACCAGAAAACAGGTGTCCATTAAAGACTGAAAAAAATGTGAAAAAATGCTAATGTGCAAACATTCGAAATAAAAACTGGATTCCCCACTAAAATAGGTGAATAAATAATGTTACAGAATATCACAATGTAAAAACCGTAAAATCTAGTATATAAAATGTGAACTAGAAAAATATTAATACATACCATACAATAAATTCATAAATATGTGAAAAAGTGCAAAATAGCAGTGAGAACAGTGAAGCATATGCACCAATCAAGCATGTAATACAAATGAAACAATGAAAACCATAAGTCTTTCCAAAAAGTTCAATCCGTGATGTGAATTTAACCAAAAAATGCACCCAAAAAAATATATATATATATGTATATATATATGAGCAAAAAAAAATATATATCAAAAAGTTATATATAAATATAAAAGAAAAATAAAGATAAAAATATAAATGAAAAGTAGATTATTCTGGTGAAAGTTCCACAACTCTTCTTCACACGATCTGGAGCCCCCAGAGGAGCTTGCTGTCCATATACCATCTACAACTAGCGAGGGGAAGGAGCTGGGATCACTCTAAATTGTATACTGTGGCACAATTCACCAGTTTTTCCAGCACCCGTTGGATTCTGGGGTACATCGGTACAGTGTGCGAAGGAGACATCAATGACTTAATTGAGCTGGGCGGGAAGCCACAAAGAGTGTTACAGGTTGCTAAGAGCTCTTTAACACTGAATGACGACACAGATCTGGAAAAAATACACCAAGATTCAAAGAAGAATACACATGGCTCTTGCATTTAGAAAATATCTGCTTACCCCGGAGTTCAGCTTTAAATAAGCAATACTGGAAAGCTGAGATTTTTTCAGTGCAATTCAATTAGAAATTATATTATGGCTGGTAAAAGTCATATTGAGCTTGCAAGACCCTTTTCCTATAATGACTTTTTAATTCCTAAAGAGCCAACAAACACTGTAGTGCTTAACAGAGTAAATTCCCATCAGCTTACAAACTAAATTCCCAACATCTGTCATATGTGCACAATAGGGACAGTTTGGCCAAATTACTTGCATTTGCCTTGTAGGAAGAGATTCCAGTAGCTGGGGAAAACCCATGCAAACACAGGGAAAAACACAACAACAATGCAGATGATGGGCGGTGTAAAAACCAGGACCCCGGCAGGAGCACCAACCTCTTTGCCCCCTGGTTAGGTAACATCTGACTTAATGCCACCCAGTGAGCACATCAAGTAAACAAGTGACCACATCATATGAGCAGCTGCAAGAATTTGACACAGATCTCTCTACTGTCTTCTACAGCAATGTCAATATGTATGAAAAGTAACTGTTTGAAGAGAAATATACTAGGCTGGATGCCACAGTTTTTGTTATTGTCAAAATTCTACACTCAGGACGGCCTATGGTAAAGAATGATTTGCCTATTTATTAGGGATGCACAGATAACGATACGAATATTTGGGCAAGTACTCGTATACGCCCAAATGCTCCTGATGCCTAGCCCGATAATAGAACTTCCGGTATCAGGAAGCCAGGCGGCGAGTCATTACACGCTGCCCGGCTTCCTGATTGGACGGGAAGCCAGCTCCATGCTTCCTCGTCACCATATGGTTTTCATTGTAATAGTGCAGTGCTGGCAGGGTACAAGTATTTTATGTGGGGATGGTAATGTAAATTCGCATAAAGCCAGCCGCCTGCATGGAGGGAAAGACAAATTAATATGCAACTCAGGATGTGGTCTGTCCAATCCAGGAGCCAGCAGGATTTTTTAGAAGCCTGCTTTATTGACAACAACTTGAGAAAACTTCAAAAGTTAGGCATCAGCTTGAATTTTTTAAGGAGTGTTGGCTTCCTGGCTCCTCGAATTTGTCCAGCCCTGCTATAAACATTCAATGCACCGTGAGGTATCAAACAATAGCTTATACACTGCCTGGACTTAGGTAAAGTAGGTAAGAGTATGATCTGCGGTTTCTTCAGTTGGTCAGGTCTAGATTCAACATCGTTATGTCTTCAAAAAATTAGGTCAGCTGACTACCTGAATATACTGAATAACCAGGTTTTTACATAGATAGATTTTTTGTTCCCCCATGGCACATTGGGCATATTCTAAGAGGACAATGCCAGGATTCATACAACTCTGTGAAAGAGTGGTTCAGGGAGCATAAGACATAATTTTCACACATGGCTTGGCCACCACAGAGCCCAGACCTTAACCCCATTGGGAATCTTTGGGATGTGCTGTAAAAGACTTTACACAGTGGCCCGACTCTCCCATCATCACTACAAGATCTTGGTTAAAAAGGAATGCAACTGAAAGGAAATACATTTTGTGACATTGCATAAGCCTATCAAAATGATGCCACAGCGAGTGCGTGTCGTAATCAGAGCTAAAGGCCGTCCAACAAAATATTAGTGTGTGTGATTTTTTTTTTGGCCAGGCAGTTTATATAAAAATATCTATAGGAAAAACACACATAGGACAACGCTTACATATATTTGTCTACAGTGATACAGATCTTTTATGAACTACTTCATGTATTAGAGGTATCGCCAAGCCTTAGAATTTGCATACTACCTTTAGGATGTGGCTGGAAAAATCTACACATCTATGAGGCATCTTCCAAAAAGTTCTGGAAACAAGATGAAAGCAGCAAGTGGGAACAAGTCATGACCTCTGCACTGACCATTGCCTCATAAAACTCTCATAACTGTCACTTCTGAAGATTGATGCCATTTACTGCTGTGACATGTCCGCTACCTCATTATCATCCTCTGTACAATGTCTTGCAGAACTATCCCGATAAAATACAGCAGGTATGGAAAAGAATAATGCAAAGAACAATGAATATCTGTAATCCAGCAGAGAGCACTCTGAGGGTCAAAAACATTGTGGTTTTCCAAAATGAACAAGATCAAAGTTATGGAAGACTTCAGAGCAACCTTAAAAAACCAAGAAGAAAAATTTCGGACCGTGTGGTATTACTGGTTAGAATTGTCCTACTCTATATGAATCCTGATAAACAAAGAACCTGTTACAATCACTGTTGAGGATGTGATGAACTTCTGATTGGTCCATGGAAGTTATCTCTAATGCTGGATATACTACATCCAGATGGCTGCTGGAGATGCTAAAAATCGTACTTGTATTTACGCCAGATACTACTGTCAGCTTTGATCTTCCAGTCACTACTGTTCTGAGTCTCATACAGTGAAGAGAGTCACTTGCTCTGCCCTTCCTCTCCTCTTTCATTCATAAAACCTGTATGAATTTAACAGAATGCAAGGTGTTCTGTCATTGGACAAGAGACGGTCTGGTCGTTTATTCACCCCTCCTGTCCCTTTGTCCAATCACAACAAATCTTGACCTTGTTTTGACCCTTTCAATGCCTGGGCATAAGGAACACCCCCTAGGGAGCTTAAATGGTTAAAGTAAGAATAAGCACATCTCTTGTATTTAGACAATATTTGTTTTGCTTGGATTTCGGCTTTAAAGGTAAGCTCCAGTAAAGATTGAAAACTAACAGGGTTATTCACAAAAGGGTGAAGAGTTTGGAGAAGTGAACCATCTAGAACTGCACCCAATGCACATTTATGTATGCACTGAGCACCAATGCCGAGTGAGGTTTGCACTGAGCACCAATGCAGTTAGATGTGCACTGAACACCAATGCCGAGTGAGGTTTGCACTGAGCACCAATGCAGAGTTAGCTATGCACTGAACATTAATGCAGAGTGAGATTTTCACTGAACACCAATGCAGAGCGTGTTCTGACGTTCCATGAAGTTTAGATCAGAACATTATTTCAGGGGTTCCCCCAGATCTGAAGCATTTTTCCTCCAGGGTAAAACATTTGACAAACGCTCCTTTAAAGTGATTTTGTTCCTGTCATGAGGTACAATTAAGTTCTATCTTTGCTTCTCCCTGACATTTGTATTCGGAATGCAGTGCATACAGTAGGTATTGTGAAAGCACCTCAGGTTTGGTGTAGAACCCTAAGCAGTTTGCATTATTATTACCCAACAATTTCAAACAAGGCACTGCTTCCTCCCCCCCCCCCTCTAGCTAGGTTTGGCAGTACACATTTCAAAGTCAGAACTTGCATTCCCTGCTTGTCACTGGCACATATGCAAATGCTTTGTGATCCCAAACAGATAGTTGGCTGGGCTTGAATGGTCCCGTCTCCTTAAATAACCCAAAATACAACCCGGAATTTGGCCATTTTAATTGCTGAAACAAAACTACTTCAATATGTCCAATTGCAAAACAATCAATAGCAACGGGGTCTGGTGGTATGGGATGACAATATGGATCATGCAGTTTTTTGAAACAATGTAGATGCTTTGTATATTGTTTCTCAGTCCAGCTGGCCAAAATGAGAAGCTTCTACAGCTCACCACTGCCATAAAAACATGACCAGGAGTGAGGAAAGAGCCCAGCAGCAGAAAGATCCGTTTAGTCACCAAGTCTCTTTTTCATACTCTGGTGTATGCTCAGTACTACAAGTGTGCATAAACTATCATTTGTGAAGTTGTATTACAGCTAAATACTAAATTACAGGTAAAGCTGCACTTATTATGCCTGTCTCTGAGCAATTGTAACTGAGCATGTGATGAGAAAATGCATAAAGTCCATCTCCGTGACTTTTGCTTATTGGCCATCTCCGGGCAAACAAAAAAGTACCCTTTCAGTAGGGCAACTCTTACACTGCAAAGGTTAAGTGTTGAGTTTTGTCTAGGGGTCCTCAGTAAAGCAGATTTACTTACCTGGTCCCACATTCAAAAGGGGTCAGCGCTCTCCCCCCCCCCAATCCCTGCTCCGGGTGGTGGAATATCTCTCTGCATCCTCATGCCTAATGCAGGCCTATGGAACATGCATTAGACGTGATGACGTTAGCAGTCCTTAAGGTGCCCATACACCTATCGATTTTTGTTCGGAAATCATCAACGAATGGCCTTTTGAAAGATAATTGATCAGTTGATTGAACACAAACGATTTTAATTACTGCACTCCTGCCTGAATTTCCTCGATCGGTCAGGCTGGAAAACTTTTTTTTGAATCGTGCGAAAATCGATGGATTATTGCCGCTTTCATACGGAAAAAAAATTGCAGCAAGAACACTGCACATGTACAAGCAAAAATCCATTCTGTCGATCAAAGAAATTCGGTTAGTTAGTATTGCTAATGAACGATTATCGAAATCGACCTTGGTCTGTGCTTGATGGGGTATTTGAGCTAAAATCGAAAGAGGGTTCTTGGCAGCAACACAAATTTCCGATCGAAAATCTATAGGTGTATGGCCAGCATTAGACCCCTGGAGCCCAGAGGAGGAGATGTCTAGCAGCCTGGAGGGAGCTGGCAGAAGTGGGGATCAGGTAAGCAATCTGCTTTAATCCAGCCCCCTAGACAAAAGCGAGCAGTTAACACTCTTTAGCTCCACTGCAAAGGTACTTTTTGTTTGCCCAGTGATGGGCTGTAAGCTTTAAAAATCTCAACGCTTGGTTGGTACCCTCATTTTGTCCCATTCTGTCTGTGTGTTGCCATCTATATTATGTAAAAATGCAATAATTTAATCTCTGGGACCTTTCAGCCCATCTCCAGGCAAACACAAAAAGTACCTTGACAGTGGGTTTGGGGTTACTTGCCGAGTTGTTTCTTTGGAGCAGGACTATACATATAGATGGCAATGTACAGACAAAATGGGACAATGAGGGTACCAACTAAGTGTTGAGATCCGCTGGGTAAATAAATCTGCTTTACTGCGGACCCCTAGACAAAAACGAGCGCCTAACCTTTGCAGTGTGAGGGTAGCCCCACTGAAATTGTACTTTTTCAGTGGGGTTACCAATTGGTGTTGATTTTCTAGAGAAGTACAGACCCTTCACTATGCAGAGTGTAACTGTTAGTAAATATGGTGAACCGGTCTACATTGGATACCCAGTGATGGGTAAGAGAAATTAAAGAACTCAAGTATTTTTACCCTTGCAGTGGGGCTATCCAAGGCAAGGGACAGAAATACAGATCATAAAGTAAAACAGTCCCCATATGTGTATCTCATCTGTGTATTTAGCTGCCGGTCTAGTTCAGATTTAATGACCCATTAACACCATAGTGTTGTGCTAAATGAGTGGAATGCATGAGTTTAGCACATGCTATTGCACCACACACTAGGTGCACCACTCATTCTCAATAGCACCCCAACTCACCTCCCGGTGGGCTTGTGTTGCATCCCAACGCAACCCGCAGCATCGCACAAATGTGCTTTTTGGTACCATGCGATGATATAAAAGTAGCAGTACATTACTTTTTTCACCACGCAGCAGAGCAGAGCAGTGCACATTACTGGGGTGATGAAACACAAGCCCACCAGGAGGTGGATTGGGGGACCTTGTAGAATAAATGGCAACCCAATGCACCAGAGCACTACCGTGCAATAGCATGCACTAAGCATTTAACATTTAGCGCAACACTATGGTGTGTGCTAGCCATAAGAAATAAGATTTTTGCTATTATATGGTTGGTTGATTAGTGTGGACACAGCGTCAACTTATTTACAAAGCCTCTATTCCTTTAGTAAATCAGCCCCAATTATTTCACCCTGGCAGTCTGTGAAGAGAGCTGAAGAACATGCACTATTCAAGGGGCCTTGAGGGCCAGAACGCTAGTAAGGTAGAGGCACGAATCCCCCAACCATTCAAAACATAGGAGATCCAATAACAGTAGAGATGTACACATCCTTACACTTCAAATAGAAGCACAGCAAGGTTCTGCACAGAGATTAACATAAACTATAATTCACTATACAATGTCACAATTACCAGACAGTGCTAAATACAGGGTGAGGGCCAAACCTTCTAAAAATAGGAATCCAATAGGCACTTTGGGGAATAAAGTTACGGGGGAGCATCCAAAAATACACCCAAAATAGGGGGGGGGGGGGCAGGGCCAAGGTTGAAGGTAAAAAAAGACACTTATAAAGAAGGGAACTACGCCATATTATCGTCTTCAGCTGCCGGTGTCTAACTTAGAGGGGAACTCCACCCAAAAGGTTAGTGTGATTGCTGGTTTGTTGAGAAAAACTGGCTATACACTACTAGTAGAATTTTGTTCGAACAAATGTGTTTTCTGCCATTTTTCAGGTGGACAATGCAAGTTTATGGGCAGCTGGATCTAAACAGATGGGTGTCTGTGTACATCCGGTTGACCCCGGCTCTGGCCAGGTCCGGAGAAAAAATGAAACAGTATTCCGTTTCGCCGGACCTGATAATGCCGGATCAGGGGTAATCTGATGTAAACAGACACCAGTCCCTTTAAATCCGATTCCCCCATAGACTGACATTGAGGAAAAAACTGGACGAACACGCATGACACAACAGTGACATCCGATCTGTACCGCTCCAATCAGGAGGGGATCTGTGCACGGATCCCTTCCTCACCAGACAAGGTGAAAAGGGCCTAACAGTTAAGGTAGTTTTCCTTCAGGAAACTCCTTTCATCCCAAAATCAAATGGAAAAAAAGAGAGTGCTACACTAATTATATAATCTTTGTTTTGAAAAAAGATATTAATGACATGATAAAGGATTTCCACAGCACTATCGGCTTTCTAAAGAGAGAGTACAGCACAAGCAGTTCCTTTTCAGGGACTCTGTCCCTTCCTAAAATCTCAGATAAGCCATACAAAGAGAAGGGGAGAGGGGGGAGAAGTCACAGTTCTGATGAACTCAATATGTATGTTTATTTCAGCTTGAGCTACTGAGCTCTATAAACAACAAGGTGTTTTCAGATGTCGGTAAGGCAAAACTGGAAAACATGAAAAGGAGCCACGAGAACCACATGCTGACTGGAAACAAGAATGCATTATATCTGTGTTCAGATATTTCCTATTTTCCTGGCTGTAATAAATAATGTGCTGAGAAACCCTTTACCCAACATGTTTGGTTTAAAACAGAACTCTAGTTAATAATAAAAAGGTACAAAATGAATAGTCTGTTAAAACATTAACCCCTTAGTGACACAGCTTCAGAAAATGTTTCCGTTCCTGAGGACTGGAGCAATTTTGACATTTTTGCTATGTGTTTGTTTAACGATAATTTCCATCTTCCTCATGCATTGCGCCTACACATATTATATACCATTTTTTAAAGGACAAAATTAGCTTTAATTTGCTTGTAACATATGCATATATAAATTCTTATATTCTTATAAAAAATACAAATATATGCAAAAGAAAAGAAAAAATTACCCACCACCCCACACGCACACATTTTTTCACAGTTTGCAAAAATAATGTGTCCATAAATTAGTGTAGCTAACAGAAAGTAATTCATAATACATTTTATTTATTTGTCCTGATGCATAGGGTATATCATATGTCTGGGATTTCAGTTTATTTTTGGAGTTATAGGTCACAAAATACAATTCTAGTGTGGAACAATTTTAGAATGTGGTATGTTTGTCCTAATTTAATGGCCTCCATGACATTATATTTTCTATATAATTTTTTTTTTTAATTTGATTTTTTTTACTTTTTCCTTTTTTAAATTTTAAAAACTTAATTTTTTTTAAACTAGTGGGGCACAAAGGGGTAAAAAAAATTATTCACACAGGCTTTTGATACTAAGTATTCTAAGGAGATACTGTATTCTCCTCGATGTATCACTGTAATACACAGCCGGATTCCAGCTTCACAACACAGTGAGCTGAATGCCGCCTCAGTGGCTGGCACAACGTGATGATCACAGTGATTAGCTATCACAGTGATCCCTGTGCTGTGACCGCCTAAATTGTTGTTCAGGGTCTGCCCTGGACTCCGAGGGGCCCATCCACAGCATTAACTCAATCTCTCATTGTACCGCATGACCGGATTATTCTGTCACAGGTCGTTAAGGAAGTGAAAGACCGTGATGGAATTATTCTGTAATCGGTCAGGGAGGGGTTAAGCAACACAACCAGCTTTTGCTGTAATACTCACCTTCAAAATAAATATTACTTTTTGTGGCCACTTGATGTCCTCAGCCTGATGACCAACATTAAAGCCACTTCCACTGAAGTCAGGTCATCCTGGATCCACCCCCCGAGGCCCGTGGCTGGACAGTAGAAGAAGAAGCAGCACAGTAATGGACTCATCTCTCTGTCACTCTACTTTCTTCTCCTATCAGCACACTTGTCAGCACATTAAAAGGAGAACTATGAGGTGAGTGCTTTTCACTCACCTCATAGTTCTAGCCGACCTGTGACAATGAGACTGTCACAGGTCGGCTCAGTAGATCGGGAGGTGAGCGAACACATACCAGCGTTCGCTCACCTCTCGATCCTGTCACAGCTCTCTGCTGTGACAGGGGAGGGGCTGGATTCCCCCCTCCCCGCTCCGCCAGCGCTGACTGGCGGAACGGACGGGGCGGGTACAGCTGGCTGTCAGTCACGCAGCTGGGCAGATCCCGGCATTATTGTCGGGATCCCCTTCAGCTGCGGCGTTTCAGCATACCGCGAGCAGCAGCTTGCGGTATACTGAGCCTAGGGTGACGGGAGGACGCTAGTTTGTGTCCTCCCGTTACCATAAGGAGAACTATGGGGAAAAGCCTTAACCCCATAGTTCTCATTTAATGGATTGGCTCATTGTGCTGATCCTTTCTTTCACAATGCAGGGACTGCAAGAGGCTGCTACCAGGAACATACACTTCTTGCATTAAATAAAAAAAACCCTTTAATTATGTATTAGTGATTACAAAGCTGCATTATTTTGTGTCATTTATATTTTTCTAGGCATAAGACACAAATGAATGCAGCTCTATAATCATTAATACATTATGGTCCCTTCCACAATTAGACAGATCCATCCAGCCTATAGCTGGGTGAATGCTATTCACACAGGATTGCCGCCACTATATGAGGCTGAGGAGTATAGGAAATCCCTATGCTCCTGGGCTCCATCTAGTGGTGGTAATGCCATGCGAACATCATTCACCCGACTATACTCTGGGCGTAAATTAAGGCATATACTTCAGCCCCAAAGATTTTTTTCACTCCTGGCTTCACCACTATCCTTTTTGATACTCAGATGGGTACATTCTTTTTGATACTCAGATGGAAACATTCCTTTTTCTTTTTTACATAATTACCCATAAACTTTGCTATAAGCTCTTTTGCACAAATAAGACTTGTAATTTATGTTCTGAGCTCCTTTATATGTTAAATAAAAACCTCCAACGTCATTCTGCTGACAGGTAAACTGTAATTTATGTTGGAAAAAAAAGAACTTTGAATGACAAAATTACACAGTCAACACTTAGACTTTCCGTCAAGTCATACATTCCAGCGTCTAAAAAACTCATCTCACTAAAAAACTGTAAGTGTTGTTCTGTTCACCAAGGATAAAACAAAATGAAATCTATTAGCAGGTAGTACACGAAAAAAACAGATGTGAAACGTGATATGCCAATTACTCACCCTTGGACCTCTTTTCCCTGGGGGACCTGGTAAACCGGGAGGACCTGGAGGACCCTTGAGAGACAGAGAAACACAAGCATGTTACTGAGAGTCTAGGAATGAGTAAGCTCCAGTGTCTCAGAGTCTAAATCCCAAACTATCAATTATCAACACCTTCTAACCTCGCAGTAAGATCACAGAGAGCAGACTCAGAGCTCCTACTTACAGCTGAAAAAAATCCAGACACTCAACTCTACACAGAACACACTGATTTCTATTGAAGGCTGTGGAATGCCAGTTTATTTTCTGCAAAGGAAATGGTGGACTTTCGATATTCAAAAATGATCTAGATCAATAAATAAAGGGAACTGGTGCGGGCCATTAACTGGATCGCAGTTCAGCTCCTAAACTTCCCCAACATTACTCTAGAAAAGAAAAAAATGTTGTATGGACCCCCAAAATCCATAACAGGCTCTTATCTTAGATAGGGTATGGTATGGATTTTAGGTGCAGATTTTAAATAACCCCATACAAAAAAACACAAAAAAAAGTGTGGACCCTACTTTCACATCTGGACCCTACCCCATTCACATCAGAGACCTACCATCACATTGCTGCGCTGGCTATGGCAGCATGGCAGAGGGCAGGAGGTAGAGCAGGCCTGGTCAGAAATGAACTTTTGCCCTTTTTGTGAATGGATACGACCCTCACTGGATTAGTGCAATTGGTTTTCATGGTGCTGTTGGCTGGACCACCTGCACCATGGAAATAGCACTATGCAAACATTTGCATAGGAACCCCTAAGGAAGCCAGAAGGCACCCCAGTGTGCTGTGGCACCCTGGTTGAGAAAGACTGCTCAATAAGGTGTCTTTATAAAGATGTATGGTTACTATGTAGCCTTGACCCCATGCAAAAAAACACATCTGGATCCCCCCTTCAATTCAGGGTCCTCAATACCCCCTTCACATCAGAGTCCTATCATCACATTACAGCGCAGGATGTGGCAGCATGGCAGAGAGCAGGATGTAGAGCAAACCTGGGCGGAGTTGAACGTTTGCCCTTTTTTGAATGGATACCACCCTCACTGGATTATTGCCATTGGTTTCATGGTGCATGGAAATGGCGCTGTGCAAAAATTTGGAGGCACCCCTAAGGAGGCCAGAAGGCACCTCAGAGTGCTGTGGCACCCCGGTTGACAAAGGGTGCTCTAGAAGGTGTCCTTATAAAGATGTATGGTTACTATGTTGCTTTTGTCCTTTTTTTCCCTTTCATTTGGCAATTCCCTTTTCTTCAATGGTGCAGTTAGATGGTTCCTTTCATTGGTATGGCAATCTCCCAAGTCCATCGTTTATTTGGAATTCCAGACCCAGTCTGCCAAATCCAGGTGCCAGCAGGATTTTTTAGGAGCCAGCTCCATTGAGAATAACAGGAGGAAAACCTCAGAGTTGCATGCCTCTATGATTTCTAGCTTTCGGGGGGAGCTTTACAGATACATAATAAAGGGTTCAGCTTTAAACAATAACTAATGAAAACAACACAAATTATCTCATCTAGGGATCTGTAAGAAGATTTGGAACACACATGTTAATGGAGGACCTGGAGGGAGAACGTTCAGTACCACTTAGGCAGACAGTGACAATGAGCATAAAAGTCCTTATCACCATCACCATTTCCAGACACTTTGGAAAACATGTCAGAATCTGGGAGCCAATTGTTGGTTTTGTACATGGCGTGCGCCACATTGTTTCACCAGCTGAGCAGATAAATAGACCGCGGCAGCTCCAAGGAGAGCAGTGACTGGGACCTCTCTCACCATCTGCCTCTTCTTTACATATGGTCACATGACAGGTCCAGACAAATTCCATGGCTGGCTCAAACTGACTCATAACTTTATGATCTTGCCTGACTGTGAAGGTCACTGACTCAGAACAAATACGCAGGTCAGATGCTATGACTTCACTTGCTGCATGCTTGTTCTGAAGCCAAACAACTAGAATTTTCTGAAGGAGCTCAGCAATGGCAGCCCACGTATTTAAAATTGCATGGTGTGCAGAAAATGTAACTTTGTTATGTTGTTTTGTCTATTTATTATCGTAGTACAGGTATTTACATAGCGCTGACAATGTACGCAGGGCTTTGCATACTGTACATCAAGGGCAGGCAACCTCGGCACACCAGCTGTGGTATAATTAGGTATTTCAAGACTCTGACAGACAACAGCATGATGGAATTTCTGGTTTCACCACAGCTAGATTGCCAAAGCTGCTTACCCCTGTTGTACATTCACATCAGTCCCGGCCCTCAAGGAGCTTACAATCCGACAATGTACGCAGGGCTTTATATATTGGACATCAAGGGCAGGTAACCTCGGCACACCAGCTGTGGTGTAATTAAAGTGACATTAAACCCTCAGATTTTTTAACATGAAACAATAGTGTAATGTGCGCCTTACTGTAATCCATGGTAGTTTCCCTTTTCTTTGCTGCTCTTCCTTTTAAATCTGTATCTCTTCTCATGCTGGGCAGAACTTCTGTTTTGCAGCAGACTGCCTTGTCTCTGGAATGGATACATGGTGTCTGTGTGTAGGTTTGTAATCTGAGCCAGCACTACAGGAAGAGGCACTCAGCTGCAAAGGGAAGTTCTCCCCCAGCATGAGAAGACATGAATATTTAAAAGGAAGAGCAGCAAAGAGAAGGGAAACAACCATGGATTACAGTAAGGCACACATTACAGTATTGGTTTATGTTAAAAAATCTGAGGGTTTAATGTCACTTTAAGCATTTCAAGACTCTTTCACCATGGCTGGAGTGGGTGGAGCCTGTTGAGTCCCTCCCACAGCTCTGCTCCGTGCACAGGCTATGTACAGCACAGTGATGATGCCACTGCTACGTTTAAAATAATAACTGATTTTGTAAATGTATTTGGTGCACACAATGTGGATTTATATCCTTTGTGGTGTATATCTGAATGAAAGTATTTGGGCCAGAAGTTCAGCTTTAAAGTCCTGTGTTTTCTATAATATGGTTGTGATTGTTAAAAACAATGATATCTTACAATGTGTGCTTGGGCGAAACTCCAACGAAGTTGCTAAATCCACATTTCAAACTCTGAACCCTTCCAAATTATCAGCATCTCTCTGTGTCCTGGTGATCATTGTCATGGGACAGAAAGTGAGGGGAAATCCAAGAATTTACAGCTGTCAGTGGAGCAGAAGGAGTGGGAAAATCTTTCCATGGGGACACTTGTTTCGCAGAGATTTCCTCTAACATCACTGCTGTGTAAATGGGCCACAAAGTGAATGCAAATCTCCCCAATCCTTCTAACCCTTCACAACTTTATAAACAAAATTACATAAAATGTCTTGGTTTTAGATACACTTTAAACTAGGGATGATTCAGATACCAAGTACTGTGCTCGGTACATGTACAGTACAGATACATTTCCAGGTCCTGGACTAGACTACAGAAAAATACAAAAGCTAGGAGGCAGCTGTCATTTGTAAGGAGCACACGGAGCTCCTGGGATTTGTACATCCCCATTTTAATGCATAATTTTTTTATAAATATATATAAGGGATGCACTGATACAATTTTTCCAAGTACAAGTACTGATACTTGCCCAAGTACTCACAGATACAAGTACTGATACATTTTTGTTTATTGTCATGTGACAGTTTTTCTAAAACAATACAGACTAATGATTTCAGGACAGTGGTGGAGCGCCAGAGCCAGGTCCCAGCTGCAACCGCTGCAACCCTGGTAGTCCTCATGAAAATGCCAAGTATCGGCACTGCTATCTGAACTGGTATCTGGACATCCCTACTTTAAACCCGTTATAAAAAAAAACTCTTCTGATCCACCCACTCCACTGTACCTTATGACTGCACAATATTAAAGTGTCAGCACATGGTCACTTGTATGTAAAACATACCTGCAAAAGTACATTTCAATATACTTACATTTCCGATGGCCCATTTCTTGAAAAGCTGCCACTTCACTGTCTGTGAAGGTTCTCATTCATCCAGGTCAAGGTATATCTGTAAAAAAAAAAAATCAAGGCAATTGGACTTGCTGTATTCTTCTTGAAGACGTTTCACCGGTCATCCGACCGGTTTCTCTTTCTGAATTAAGAAATCTAGTCGGTTGACTAGTGAAACGTCTTCAAGAAAAATACAGCAAGTCCAGTTGCCTTGGTTTATTTTTTACAGATACTGCCACTTCACTGCTCTCCATCTTGTGCAAATATTCAACCGGTTGGGTTGCTTGAATACCTGTTTCTCCCCACAACTTGCTGTAGTTTCTCCCACCGGCTCCTATGCCTGTAGTGATGTAAGAGCCAGCGGAACAGTCCATAGTGAGCAGTGGGGGGAGGGTTATCAAAACACCTGAAAGTATGTCAATACTTGCTGAGGTCGGTTAGCAGTGAAGTGGCTTATCAAGAAATGGGAGTCCATGAACCTATCGCACTCCTGACCGCTTATTCCATATGGATTGGATGGGGGCAGCGGTGGTCAACGGATTGCAACCGTCATGTACACAGATAGAAGTAGAGACACCGGCACTCCAGATGTAGATCAAATGCGTCTATTTATTGACGTATAAGCAGCATATCACACTGGTGCAACGTTTCAGGGTCTCGCAGGATCCCCTTCCTCAGGCAGAACATGTTTGATCTGCATCTGGAGTGCCATGTGTCTCTACTTCTATCTGTTATCAAGAAATGGGCAGCAGAAGAGGTACGTTTACCCAGTCTTCTTGTTGCAGATATTTTTTTCATACAAGTGGACCTGTGCTGACAGAGAGACACAAGAGGTGGCAATATGAAGCAAGCCAATTACAAAAGTGTGCTACAATATTGCTTGTTCCTCTGTGTGTGCAACAGTGTATGAGGGCTATAAAACAGAGAACAGTATGCTCAGCCCTCATTAATGCCAGCCAACGATCCGTTTTACCATGCAGGCTGGTGTCCGTGTGTGTTGGCATTGGGGGCGGTGCTTTGTGTTTTTACAACGCAAGGTACTGTTTTCCTTTCACTTAAAATATTTACATATTATACATATATATATATATATATATACTTATTGAGATACCATTTATTTCTGTGCACCACAGCTCCCAATAGACAGACAGACACATTAGGCGAGTGTCAGTGCGGGAAAATGCAGACGTGCTGTATTTGTACGCACTACTCCACTATGGTATGAACGAAGCGCACGGAAAGCAATGGTTTATCTATGTGCCCTTGTGAAGACCTGAGTTGTTCGGGTGCACAGAAACGCAGGTCTTCGGACATCGTGTGAACAAGAACTTAGTCGCAACAACAAGCCACAGTCATAGAAGAATGTTCACGCCGGTTGTGTTAAAGCAGAACTCCGGGCACAAATTTTCTTAACCTTTGCAATGGACGTACCCCAGCACTGCAACAGTAAAGAGCTTTTTTTTGTCTAGGTAAAAAAAAAAAAAAGCTATATTCACCCAAACCTGTGACAGCGCTCCCCCAGCCTCCCTCTCCTCCACTGCAGCGATGGCATTTTTCTTGGCGTCCTCACATCCTATACACAGTGTATAGAACATGATGACTCCGGGACCTTAGACCACTGCAGCAGAGAAGGAGAGATGCTCCAGGCATCAGACTAAGAGCAAGCCAACTCTGAGGATCGGGTGAGTATAATTTTTTTTTTTCAACCTAGACAAAAATGAGCACTTAACCCTCGCAGTGCGGGAGTAGCCCCACTGCAGGGGTTAATAAAATGTATGCCTGAGTTCTACTTTAAGGCAGCCTAGGTAATTGTGAATGGGCTGCCAATGCACAGCAATTTAAGGAAAAATGGACCTGTATTTATTTTTACTGCATTACTCAACATGTGCATGGTGGTATGCTGCAGCATACATGCGTTGCTGCTCGTCATGGTCGTTGGCTATGCGTTGATACGCCCTGCGATAAAACGTGAAGTCAGCCTAAAAGAGACCTGTAGTGAGAAAAATACTTTTTACTGCTGAATTCCTTCTAAAAGCGCCAGTTGCCTGGACATAAAATATTCAGGATCGCTGACCCAGAACAAAGATGCAGCTACTGATGTCAAAGCTCCTGATCTGCATACTTGCCCTGAGCCAGTTATTCAGAAGTTATTGAAGCCATCGGATCAATGAAACAGCTGGGCATCTTACATTTATTAACGGAGGGTTCAGTAATGGCAGCCAATGTATTTGCTCAGTACAGGTATACAGGTGGTAGGTTTGGTGTTGGCAGACAGCCCGATTCAGGTGTCATGCAGGCAGCAGACACAGGATATTAGTCACAATCCCCCTGCATCCCATATAGATATATAGCTCAGAGCTATGTCTCTGCATACACATTCTCCTCTGTTAGACACAGTCTGATCTTGTACTTTCTTTGCCTTCATGGATCGCCAGAGAAATTCAGTATTTATCTGCAATTCTTAAAGCGCTGGTTTTAGAGCAAATATTGCACGGTTCCCAATAATTCCAATAACATACCATTCCCTTGTTGTAGGCCTTTATTGGGAAAAGAACTTTGTCTTTTGCAGTGTTCAAGCAGAGTGGGTTGTGGGCAATCCCCTTAGGCACTGCACACAATTCCCTTCCATCAAAGTGTAAGAAGATTGTGGGGTTCTGACTTTCAAATTGAACCCTTCACTAAGCCATACCTCCCAACTTTCTGAGATGGGTAAGAGGGACACCATTAATAGGGATGCACTGATACTAGTATCAGTATCGGTGCCAATACCGAGTATTTGGGCAAGTATTCGTACTCACCCAAATGTTCCTATACTTACCTCCAATATGGGAACTTCCGGTCAGAGGGAGACGCCGGCTGCTAACAGTGCTCTCCTCCCGCAGCGCTCGGCCTCCTGTGACAGTTTCTCTCCTCCCGCAGCGCTCGGCCTCCTGTGACAGTTTCTCTCCTCCCGCAGCGCTCGGCCTCCTGTGACAGTTTCTCTCCTCCCCGCTGGGACACAGATCAGCGCCCAGCCGGGAGGAGAGAAAGAACGGATGCGCTGCTATTTCGGCTAGAAAATGGCACTTTCGGCATTTTTCCAAAAGTGCCATTTTCGGCAAATATGTTTCGACGGCCGAAATTTCAGTGCATCCCTAATTTTAATATTTGCACAACTCCTCCCAAGAGCCAGTCCACTGCTTGTATCAGGGCAGCAGCGCTCGGCCTCCTGTGACAGTTTCTCTCCTCCCCGCTGGGACACAGATCAGCGCCCAGCCGGGAGGAGAGAAAGAACGGATGCGCTGCTATTTCGGCTAGAAAATGGCACTTTCGGCATTTTTCCAAAAGTGCCATTTTCGGCAAATATGTTTCGACGGCCGAAATTTCAGTGCATCCCTAATTTTAATATTTGCACAACTCCTCCCAAGAGCCAGTCCACTGCTTGTATCAGGGCTGAGGACCCTTCAGAGGAGTGCTAAGGCAGTGTGCTTTGATATTCTCAGGAGGCCATGTACAAGCCCCGTTCTGCCCCATCCCACCAGCCATGATCTGCCTGCATTGCACAGAGACTAATATGGAATTCAGGAGCCAGTCAGTCCAATCCTAAAACCAGCAGGATATTTTAGGAGCTAGCTAAATTGACAACAACTAGATTAAACTTCGAATGTTAGGAGTCAGCTGTCATTTTTAAGAAGCATTGGCTACCTGGCTAAGGGATTACTCATTAGCATGTTGATGAGGGGGAAATAGGAACCAGGGAAAGCACAATATAAGCGGAATCAAACTTCAGGTGACAATTTCTTCAGGATTCAGATCCTATCTGAAGTTATCATTCACCCTAAATGAGCCTCTCTCCCCAGTCCGGAATGTGTTTATCTTGGTGGTGGGCAGGTTGCCTGAATCTGTCACATTGTGAATTATGATCTTTCCACGACCTACCTACCCCTGCTTTCTAAAAGCATGCAGAACTGTACCAAAGCATGTAACTTTTATTAAAAGTGGACCCAAAGTGGGAGTAACGTTTATGGCTTTAGGATTGAGCTGCCAGGATGGAGGACATTATGATGTGATAAGAGGTAAAGCTAAGCAGGTCGTGTTTCAAGACTGCACATAACAACAGCAAACGTGTCCCTGGCGTGTCGTTTAGGTTGCATCTAGTTACAGATTTATATAGCTACACCACACATTATCTCATTATGGCGATTCTGGCACTTTTGTATGTGAGCATAAACGGTTTTGAAATTTTGGCAGGCTGTCCCTAAAGGCAGCCTGAAAACAAGGCCTTGCAAATGATAATTATAAAATGGGAAGGGGCAGAAAAGAGGTGCTGGACTGTAAGTGTCATCGTTTGTTCTGCAGTTCATTATAGCTCAGCGATTGTAATCATTTCACAAGTTCCCTGGGATGACAAAACTGTGTCAGAGAAGTGTGTAGAGCTGGCGCTATCCACTCCCTCTAATCTGAGCTTCATAAATTAAGAAAAAAAAATGCTGCTCCACTGCCTCTTGAAATATTTGGCACAACTGCCAGGAGATATGAGACATCTGAATTGACGTTCCAAAGGAAGAAAGAAAAAACTACTATCTCTGTGTGGAGCCAATAACAATGCTACATTGAACAGAAGCCAGTCCCTTGTCACATATTGATCGTTTCAAAACTGTTTCCATTAGTATTATGTTAATGTAACTCTGAGTTAAAGCTAAAGCCAAAAAAACAATTTATATATTGCGATTTATGAGTCCAAAAATGTGGTGGCTGCATTAGTTTTTATCTTGCAGGATTTTTCCTTTATTTTCACCCGGTGATCCTGCCAGTAACGCACTTCCTGTCATTGTGTGGCTTTCACCGTACTGTATCTTTGGAGGGAGAAATAGTCACCCTCCAAAGGCTGCTCTTCTAAACTGGACTACTAACGCTTCCTCTTCTCCAGATGCATAGCTACAAAAAATTGTGCCACTGGGATCCCATCCAGCTCTTAGCAACCAGTCATGTCTCACTGGCATACAAATCTCCCCACCTAGCTATTAGCAACCTCCCTGTCCCGTCCTCAATGTCCCATCCAGCTTCTGGCAATCAGGGATGTCTCACTGGCATACACATCTCCTCACCTAGCTCCTAGCAACCTCCTGTCCCTCCCTCAATGTCCCATCCAGCTTCTGGCAATCAGGGATGTCTCACTGGCATACACGTCTCCTCACCTAGCTACTAGCAACCTCCTGTCCTGCCCTCAATGTCCCATCCAGGTTCTGGCAACCAGTGACGTCTCTGGTTGCCAGGAGCTGGATGGGATGCCGGCCAGAGTGTTCCAGGTTGCTAAGGGCCAAGCAGGTAGATGTGTAGGGGCCATACACATTTCCTCGCCCAGCTCTTAGCAACCTGGAACGTGCTGGCCAGTGTCCCTTTCAGCTCCTGGCAACCAATGACATCACTGGTTTCCAGGAGCCAGGCACAATGCTCTGGCCGGATGCTCTAGCTCCTTGGTTCTCAACTGGTGGGTCGCGACCCCATGTTCAGTGGGTCACTCCATGCCTTCCACTTTTCTAGGTGAGAGGCTCCTCAGACATTCCTCTGATCGTTGCTGTCTTTCAAACCAACAGACTCTTAAAATCTAACATGCTTCTGGGAATGCTTGGCCAACCACTGTGGCCTGCGGTCCTTCCTGCTGTCCTTACAGTACACATGGTAATGTAGGGGTCAATGGAAAGAACCAATGCATGCAGCAGGGGACATAGGCATTTGACACTCCTGGAAGTGTCAAATCTGAAGATTCTTCAGATGGACCCTAGTTCTTAAACACAGCAAAGACAAAAGAAATTGGTGGCCGGACAGGTAAGTATAAACCCTTCTCCCCTGTGATCCTGTTTTTTTCCACATTTTTTTAAATTAAATAACAAAAATAATGCACTTACTGGAGGCCCGGGGTCCCCTTTATCTCCAACCAAGTCATCCGTTTCAAAAAGCAAGTTCAACTCCTCATAGTCGTAGTCATAGTTCTCCATGTCGATTTCATAGCCGTTTCCGGTCTCATATTTTTCTCCTTCATCAATGTAAGGATCCTCCCAAAGATCATATTGGTCATATGTGTCACTTGCTTCCTGATACAACGTTCTGTTATAGATCTTCACAGATTCCATCCCTCCATCCTTCGGTTCTTCTGTAGTTTGCTCCTGGGTGTTGTTCTTCAACCATGTCTTTTCCTTGGCCAATGTTTCTAACGGTGTTGCAGAGATCAGAGAAAGATTCCTATACATTGTCATGGTCTCTACTGGTTTCCGATGGACCATTTGTTTGAATTTGTTTTTGCTTTTAGATGTTCTGTTGTTTCGAAATTGAGTAATGGCAACTTCATACTCCGATTCACCATGGCCTATAGAACGATTTCTAAGGTGGTAATTTTGCTGCCAATGTAGTGAGGTAACGTTTGTCAACAGATCCGGTTGATTGACAGTGTCTGATTTAGACATTGTTTGTGTTTCATCCTTTGTATTTACAATATTCCTCCCATCTGCGGATGACAATGGCTGCCCTACGGTTTCAGGCTGAGATCGATACGTATCAGCGTGACGACATTGCTTTCGCACATAAAGACAATAATTTGCAGATGCTTCTGCTGAAGGCATAATCTCAAGTTGGCATATTGCTCCCTCGAACGGAACAGAATGAGGTGCCATCCTTCCTAAAGTAAACGTGCTGCCTGGACTAAGTGTCTGAATATCAAATGCAGACTCCTTGCTAAAGTACTTGTTTCCACATTCCGCAAACAAGGATATGGACTTGGCTCCGACACCGATGGTAAAATTGTGCCACTGTCCATCTTGAACTGAATAGTCAAATGTAACAGACTGTTTTCCTCCCGTATGTACAACTACCTTTCTCGGCAGCAACTGGACACCAAAACAAAGCCTACTTTTATTTCTAACACTGAAAAGGAAAGCATTGTTGGATTTGTCCGAACGAAGACTGATCAACAAATAAAATGGGAGTCTGAATTTTGAAAGAATATTATTGTCTAGAAGATATTCGATGACTGTATCTCCTGTGAGAACAACTCCGGACTCCGCCAGCTGAAGACCTTGACCTTCTGGAATGGCCGTCCACGGCCTGGCTGTCACTGGCCTCAACGATACTGACCCTTTCTCTCCACGATGTAACTGTTGAATGGTGTGTATGCCTACAACAGAATGAGAAATCAAAAATGAGTCATTTGCATGTATGGTTTTCTAAGCATGACCCAAAACCTTGACTGCCATGTTTTAAATATGATTCTAGCTAATCATTAAAGGTATAAGAAGAAAAGCCACAGCTATGTATATTTTTACACAACATAATTTAAGATAAAATGACAGAAGACTATATTCCAGGTATTGAGTTAATTGTCATATTCTGCTTGTTGTACACAGTCCATGAAAGTTCAACAATTCCCCTTGACCAATTGACACTGATTTCACCAGTATTGAAAAAAATAACTGCTTGATTTCTGATCTTTATTGCATAACACTGGTCAAATTTTGGAAAGTGGTATGACAAATATGACATATGCGAGTACGCTGAAAACAATCCATATGACCCTATCCCCAAATAAGAAGGAAACAGTTCAAAGAGGGATTTAAAACAGAACTACACTTCAGCAAATTTCCACCACCGATGTTACCTTATCACATAATTTAAAGCTGCAAAGCTGTCAAATACTTACCCAATGGCAGCTCTAAGTACCCACTCTTCCTACTGGATGCTTTATTATTTTATAATATGGATGGAGAATGCTACAAGCGGTACTGGAGCAGGCAAAGGTGGATGGAACACTCCCTGCAGGCCAGGGGCAGAGTCCAGAATTATGGTAGGGAGATCTCACTGCTGGAGTAGTCAAGACTATTGAGAATACTGCATATATTTTGGTCGTGCCCCACCATCCAAACCTTTTGGGACCAGGTCCACACCACAATCCAACAGTTTACTGACTCCCAGGTGCCTCGAGACCCGGCCTTCTTCCTCCTGCACCACAACACTACCTCACTCAAGACCTACAAATGTTCAGTGGTGCGACACCTGGTTAACGCGGCACGGGCCTGCATCCCGGCCCTTTGGAAGAGACCTGAACCCCCCACCATTCCCCAATGGCTGGACAGGGTACACGACATATACCTCACGAGCTCGCTCAATAACACCCCAGCCAAATTCCGGAGCACTTGGTTCTACTGGATTGAGTTTCTCAACTCTCCAGAGTATGTAGCCTTACGCCAAGGACACGCTGGGTAGATCTCCAGGACAGAACACACCCTGCGCCTCTTCTCCGCCCTCCCCTCCCTGACTGCAATGTTCCCCCCTCTTTCCTTTACTCCCTCCCTAACCCTCTAAGCCGCACATCCCTCTTGTCCCCCTCTTTCCTACCTCCCCTTCTCCCGGCAGCCCCGGTGCTGCTCTACTTTCAGATAGTAGTGAGACCCGATTCCATACATGTTCTGTGGAACGCTGGCCGAGGAACCCGATCACCTCTCTTAGCTAACCTTTGTTGGTGCTACGACCAGGGTCCCCGCTTATATTTCCTACAACTGCCGTAAAGGTCTAGATTGGATGTTTATTTCTCCATTTAACCTGCATTGCGCCCTACACCATGCCCCCATGGGCCCATTGTTGTACCTTGCGTTTTCACTTTGTATTTTTGTGAATTATGTACACTTCTCTTTTCCCCCCTCTGTGATACCCTTGGAAAACTGTGAAAATCTTATCTAAATAAAGAATTTGAAAAAAAAAAGACTTACGAGAAGCCAAGGCCTGACATCCCATCAGGTTGCACCTATGACATAGGTATCACTTTTGGATGGACTGACACTTTAAAGCCATAGACACCTAATTGACTTTAACAGCCAATTTCAATAAAAGATTGCAGAGTGCTCCCTCCCCCAATCCAAGATACTTAAATACCTTGTAATAGTGCCTTGTTGTTTATATTCTCAAATTGAAACTGATTTAATGGGGTTGATTTGCATTTCACTATGCTTAGTCCTGCCTTTCTCAACCAGATTAACGTGCCACACCAAGTTGCCTTCTGACCTTCTCAGGGGTTCCTTGAAATGTTGTGATGGTACGACTCTGATGTGAAGGGGACTCCGATGTAAAGGGAGGCTTCTGTTGTGAAGGGAGGCTCCTGATGTCAAGAGTGCTCATGATATGAAGGGGGGCCTCTGATGTGAAAGGAGGGAACTCTGATGTAAAAGAAAGAGGCTTCTAATGTAAAGGGGGGCTATTCATGTAAAGGATGACTCTATTGTGAAAGGGGGGATTCTGATGTGAAAGGGGGGATTATGTGAAGTTGGGCTCCTGATTTGAAGGGAGGACTTCAATGTGAAGGGAGGAACCCCACTTTTTTGTGTTTATGTTTGGGGTTCCCCCCTTAAACCCACTACATTTTAGACTGAAGTTCCTTGAAAATTTGCATATGTTTAAATGGTGCCGTGACTCAAAAAAGGTTGAGAAACGCTGGCTTAGTCAATGGGGTGAAGCTCTGCTGATGTCCATCATCCAAATATGCAAGCAAAAATAATGTTGTTTTATTTTTCTTGCATGTGATTAGTTATTCTTTGCAAAGGGAATTTTCACCATATACACAAAGCTAAGGAGAAGTTCCCTGGCAAGCAAACAGCCTATTTGCCTTTAGTAAGTGGACCCCATTGAGTCCTTTCTAAGTCCCACTACTAGGTGTACTAAAGTCTTCTGACCATGGTTTGCGAGTTCTGATTTAATTTAGCTGTGGGCTTATTTTTCAGAACGGTTTGTTGTTTATCTGAAATTTCAGCGGGGTGATGTCACAGGATTACATTCTAAACATAGCACTTAGCAGAGTCCTTCTTTAGATATAAATATTACATGTCTCCTCCACTTGATGGAGACTCTTGCGTTGAGGTCTAGACGCTGCTGACCAGAAGATATTCAAACAGTTTATATTTAGTCTTTTCTTCTGTCCACTGGAAAGTAGGTTAAAAATGAACTGTTTATAAAACAAGACGTCATTATCTGTTGCCTTATCAATAATTGCATGATGCTGTGTATACCATTTCCAGGATGTTTATACCTCAATCGTCCTAGGCCCTCTTGTCGGTGGCCAGGCTGATGTAAATATTGTTGTCTGTGGCGCACTCAGGAAAAAAAGTCACACAGAGGGACATTTAACAAACCAGCAATAAACACAATAAAAAAAAGGAGTGCTTAATTGTCTTTAATACCAGAAGGAAAGGACGCCCAGTCAGCCAATCAAAAAACGAGGTATAGTCAGAAGACCTAAAGAACATTTCTTCTGGGTTGCTGTAAATTACTATGCATAGGGCTTGATTTTTTTTATTACGTAAAGGTTGTACCCATTAAATTCTTTCCGATATAAGCAACATTTAGGCACGCTCAGTAAATATAAAGCTGAACTCCAGGATAAGTAAATACTTTTCTTTTTTCCTTTATTTTTACCTGGTGATCATGTGAATAACATACTTCCTGTACCTATGTGGCTACACTCGCTCACTTTACTGTATCTATGGAAGGAGCCATGGTTGCCACCCGGGCAGGGTGGATTTCCCACAAGGCCACCGAGCCCCGACTTCGAGGTGGCCGGGAGTAGAGGGGCGGCAGGAGTGTGGAATTCCTATCTCCCTCCGCCCGGGACATGCAGTTCTGGGCGCTGGACGGGTATTTTTTTTTCTACATTTAGCCCTGCTTTGGTCAAACAGTGCCAAATGTAGAGCGGGGAAGCGGCCGCTTGTTTTGTACAAGTGATCTCGGTGACCTCGCTGAGATCACTTGTATGCAGCCTACAGCTCTGTTTTTTTTTTGCTGTCTATACAGCTCACAGGAAGTGAGGACACTTTCTGGCAAGATCAAAAGGTATTTTCTGCAGTTTCTGAAAATGTTCTTAGCCTAAAAAAGAAAAAGAATGCAGCCACCACATCTGAGGACTGGTAAGCTGCTATATATTACATGTATAGTCTTAGATATAGTTATGCTTTAGGCCTCATTCACACTGCTAAGAGCCAGCCCGCACAGATCCGTGCGGCATGCGCGGCCGTATCGGGCCGCTCACGGGAAGGACAGGTGCTGCGTGTGATTTGTATGCAGCAGCCTGTTCTTCTCTATGGGAGTACGCTGCCATACGCTCAACTGAACTGCACATTCGTGTGGGTGTACATTTGTGTGGATGGATCCTGTCTGCGTTCAAGCACAGACACCCGCACCTGCACGGATGTGCACTTGGGTGAGTGTACGGCGGCGTACGCTCGCGTACTCCCATAGAGAAGTACAACTGCTGCATACAAATCACGCGCAGCACCTGCCCTTCCCGGGAGCGGCCTGATACGGCCGTGCACGCCGCACGGATCTGTGCTGGCTGGCTCTTAGCAGTGTGAATGAGGTCCTAAAAGTAATTTTCTCTCGATAGTTTATCATGCAATTCTTTGTATTTCAGCATTTTTTAAATAAGAATAACTCACTGACAAACTGACAACCAACACAGGGAAATTCTATATTGTGTATATGAATATGATCTCTCCTAATACCCTCAACGAATATGCACCAGGGTTTAGCCATAACGTATAATAAATATATGCAGCAGTCATGGCTTCTTTTTAAGAATACTTAGCTTGTATATACAGAGACATCCTGGATTACTCATCTATAACTTAACATCATGCAATACATGTCTATACTTATTTAAAAAAGCACTTATCAAGCTCTCTGTAAAATTAGATTGTTTAGGAGAATACTAACCTCAAAACTTGACTTTGTTTAACTGTGTTAAATACGGGAGAGTTTATCATTTTATACAGTGATTTATCTTTCTGTATATACAATGAGCTAACAAACAAAATGTATACCTTTCCTCGGCCAGGAGACCGAGTTCCTGTACTCCTTGCCTGCCACCAAGTAATCCTGCTATAAGTATATTTCCCCAACCATGAAAAGATGAAGATCAGACTTGGATCAATTATGGCTCTGTTCAGACCTAGGCGTATCGAATATGCGCGTTTGTCGCGTGTACCAGTACTCGTACTCGCAAAACTGGTATCTGTGCATCACTTTATTTATATTTATAAAAACAAAATCATACATTAAAACAGAGATGTACAAATCCCAGGAGCTCCGTGTGCTCCTTACAAATGACAGCTGACTCCTAACTTATGAATTTTTCTCTAGTCTAGTCTTGGAGCTCAAAAGTATCGGTACATGTACTCGTACTTGTACAGAGTACTGTACTTGGTATCTGTGCAACCCTAGTTACAGTACTTTATTAAGTGCACCACAGTGAGGGGTACAACTGCTTTGCATCGCGGTGAGCCCATAGAACTTATGAAATGTTACTTGTGACACTTCAATAGAATTCTAACAACAAAATAAGAAACATGCAATGCGGCTTGAACGAGCACATCGGCACTGTCCGGGCACATGCACACCAGCAGCCATGCGGTTGAGTGCAGCTTTTGGTGTGAACAAGCCCTAAATGCACATATAATCTCATGGGAAGACTGTTGTTGCAATGAATTGTCTAGACCAGCCTTTCTTAAACCTTCTCCCCCAGAGGAACATGTTAAATAATTTTAAGGTCTGGAGGAACCCCTGCTAAAACCAACTCATTTGGGGCCATTGGAAAAACGCCTGTTACACTGGTGGCCAGTAGGAAATATGTCCCCCAGTGGAGGTCGGAATGTCACTCTGGCAGACAGCTAACAAAAATCATTGGTGTCATACAGTTGGCTCTGCCAAGTGGCAATGGCTCTGGAACTATACAGGCACAATCAGATGGGAGGTCAATCAGCCACAGCCTGAGGAACCCCTAGAGACGTCAGAAGGAACCCTAGAGTTCCATTTCACCTGTTTGAGAATGGCTGGACTAGAGATGGCTGGACTAGAGATGGAGTCTATGTAAGGCTTTTCCTCTGGATCAGTAAAAAATGCATTTTTATAGTTACTGATATTCAAATCACTTTCCAGACAGTATAAGAAATATGGATCTTTTTGAAGAACATTCCTGCTTAAACATTATCTCTGTTATATCCTCCATACGATGCAATGTGTGTCACTTTTATGTATCCTCTGCATTGCCTCCATACCTCACTCCTGTTCAAAATATCTCAAAATGCAGTGGAAATACAAATTGTTGCCATAATTAAAATGTGTGAAATGCTGTAAAAATCATAAAGTAAAGTTCATATCTCACTAATCCTTTTGGTCATTAGCAGTACCAGAAGCCATAGTAAGCATTAGATAATATAGATAAACTTGTACACACCAAGTCATAACAGGCACGCTCTGATAATGTTGCGGCTTGTCTCACTAAATTACTTCTTGTTCCTCCTATACCAGCAGGTCAAACGCAGTTCATCCTATGAAAGAGGGTAAAACCGTGCTGCTATACATCTTTGTGCCGTCCCCTCAGTCTGTGTTAGGGCCGTTTTAATAAAGGGGCAGAAAGGGCATTTGCCCCAGGCCCACATCACATGACCTGTTCCATTCCTTGTTCCTGTACAACCGCCAACTGCCATAGATCAGCAGTTGATGAAAAGTTCATCAGAGGTCTGCAGTTGGAGCTGCTCTTGCCCTGTTTTTCTGAATAGGCGTGATTAAAGTGTATGCAGGGCCGGTGCTAGACTATTTTGTGCCCCAGACAAAAGCTACTTGCACCCCCCAGCCCCCCTCTCAAGGTGCAACATCACAGATTCCATCCCTCCATCCTTCGGTTCTTCTGTAGTTTGCTCCTGGGTGTTGTTCTTCAACCATGTCTTTTCCTTGGCCAATGTTTCTAACGGTGTTGCAGAGATCAGAGAAAGATTCCTATACATTGTCATGGTCTCTACTGGTTTCCGATGGACCATTTGTTTGAATTTGTTTTTGCTTTTAGATGTTCTGTTGTTTCGAAATTGAGTAATGGCAACTTCATACTCCGATTCACCATGGCCTATAGAACGATTTCTAAGGTGGTAATTTTGCTGCCAATGTAGTGAGGTAACGTTTGTCAACAGATCCGGTTGATTGACAGTGTCTGATTTAGACATTGTTTGTGTTTCATCCTTTGTATTTACAATATTCCTCCCATCTGCGGATGACAATGGCTGCCCTACGGTTTCAGGCTGAGATCGATACGTATCAGCGTGACGACATTGCTTTCGCACATAAAGACAATAATTTGCAGATGCTTCTGCTGAAGGCATAATCTCAAGTTGGCATATTGCTCCCTCGAACGGAACAGAATGAGGTGCCATCCTTCCTAAAGTAAACGTGCTGCCTGGACTAAGTGTCTGAATATCAAATGCAGACTCCTTGCTAAAGTACTTGTTTCCACATTCCGCAAACAAGGATATGGACTTGGCTCCGACACCGATGGTAAAATTGTGCCACTGTCCATCTTGAACTGAATAGTCAAATGTAACAGACTGTTTTCCTCCCGTATGTACAACTACCTTTCTCGGCAGCAACTGGACACCAAAACAAAGCCTACTTTTATTTCTAACACTGAAAAGGAAAGCATTGTTGGATTTGTCCGAACGAAGACTGATCAACAAATAAAATGGGAGTCTGAATTTTGAAAGAATATTATTGTCTAGAAGATATTCGATGACTGTATCTCCTGTGAGAACAACTCCGGACTCCGCCAGCTGAAGACCTTGACCTTCTGGAATGGCCGTCCACGGCCTGGCTGTCACTGGCCTCAACGATACTGACCCTTTCTCTCCACGATGTAACTGTTGAATGGTGTGTATGCCTACAACAGAATGAGAAATCAAAAATGAGTCATTTGCATGTATGGTTTTCTAAGCATGACCCAAAACCTTGACTGCCATGTTTTAAATATGATTCTAGCTAATCATTAAAGGTATAAGAAGAAAAGCCACAGCTATGTATATTTTTACACAACATAATTTAAGATAAAATGACAGAAGACTATATTCCAGGTATTGAGTTAATTGTCATATTCTGCTTGTTGTACACAGTCCATGAAAGTTCAACAATTCCCCTTGACCAATTGACACTGATTTCACCAGTATTGAAAAAAATAACTGCTTGATTTCTGATCTTTATTGCATAACACTGGTCAAATTTTGGAAAGTGGTATGACAAATATGACATATGCGAGTACGCTGAAAACAATCCATATGACCCTATCCCCAAATAAGAAGGAAACAGTTCAAAGAGGGATTTAAAACAGAACTACACTTCAGCAAATTTCCACCACCGATGTTACCTTATCACATAATTTAAAGCTGCAAAGCTGTCAAATACTTACCCAATGGCAGCTCTAAGTACCCACTCTTCCTACTGGATGCTTTATTATTTTATAATATGGATGGAGAATGCTACAAGCGGTACTGGAGCAGGCAAAGGTGGATGGAACACTCCCTGCAGGCCAGGGGCAGAGTCCAGAATTATGGTAGGGAGATCTCACTGCTGGAGTAGTCAAGACTATTGAGAATACTGCATATATTTTGGTCGTGCCCCACCATCCAAACCTTTTGGGACCAGGTCCACACCACAATCCAACAGTTTACTGACTCCCAGGTGCCTCGAGACCCGGCCTTCTTCCTCCTGCACCACAACACTACCTCACTCAAGACCTACAAATGTTCAGTGGTGCGACACCTGGTTAACGCGGCACGGGCCTGCATCCCGGCCCTTTGGAAGAGACCTGAACCCCCCACCATTCCCCAATGGCTGGACAGGGTACACGACATATACCTCACGAGCTCGCTCAATAACACCCCAGCCAAATTCCGGAGCACTTGGTTCTACTGGATTGAGTTTCTCAACTCTCCAGAGTATGTAGCCTTACGCCAAGGACACGCTGGGTAGATCTCCAGGACAGAACACACCCTGCGCCTCTTCTCCGCCCTCCCCTCCCTGACTGCAATGTTCCCCCCTCTTTCCTTTACTCCCTCCCTAACCCTCTAAGCCGCACATCCCTCTTGTCCCCCTCTTTCCTACCTCCCCTTCTCCCGGCAGCCCCGGTGCTGCTCTACTTTCAGATAGTAGTGAGACCCGATTCCATACATGTTCTGTGGAACGCTGGCCGAGGAACCCGATCACCTCTCTTAGCTAACCTTTGTTGGTGCTACGACCAGGGTCCCCGCTTATATTTCCTACAACTGCCGTAAAGGTCTAGATTGGATGTTTATTTCTCCATTTAACCTGCATTGCGCCCTACACCATGCCCCCATGGGCCCATTGTTGTACCTTGCGTTTTCACTTTGTATTTTTGTGAATTATGTACACTTCTCTTTTCCCCCCTCTGTGATACCCTTGGAAAACTGTGAAAATCTTATCTAAATAAAGAATTTGAAAAAAAAAAGACTTACGAGAAGCCAAGGCCTGACATCCCATCAGGTTGCACCTATGACATAGGTATCACTTTTGGATGGACTGACACTTTAAAGCCATAGACACCTAATTGACTTTAACAGCCAATTTCAATAAAAGATTGCAGAGTGCTCCCTCCCCCAATCCAAGATACTTAAATACCTTGTAATAGTGCCTTGTTGTTTATATTCTCAAATTGAAACTGATTTAATGGGGTTGATTTGCATTTCACTATGCTTAGTCCTGCCTTTCTCAACCAGATTAACGTGCCACACCAAGTTGCCTTCTGACCTTCTCAGGGGTTCCTTGAAATGTTGTGATGGTACGACTCTGATGTGAAGGGGACTCCGATGTAAAGGGAGGCTTCTGTTGTGAAGGGAGGCTCCTGATGTCAAGAGTGCTCATGATATGAAGGGGGGCCTCTGATGTGAAAGGAGGGAACTCTGATGTAAAAGAAAGAGGCTTCTAATGTAAAGGGGGGCTATTCATGTAAAGGATGACTCTATTGTGAAAGGGGGGATTCTGATGTGAAAGGGGGGATTATGTGAAGTTGGGCTCCTGATTTGAAGGGAGGACTTCAATGTGAAGGGAGGAACCCCACTTTTTTGTGTTTATGTTTGGGGTTCCCCCCTTAAACCCACTACATTTTAGACTGAAGTTCCTTGAAAATTTGCATATGTTTAAATGGTGCCGTGACTCAAAAAAGGTTGAGAAACGCTGGCTTAGTCAATGGGGTGAAGCTCTGCTGATGTCCATCATCCAAATATGCAAGCAAAAATAATGTTGTTTTATTTTTCTTGCATGTGATTAGTTATTCTTTGCAAAGGGAATTTTCACCATATACACAAAGCTAAGGAGAAGTTCCCTGGCAAGCAAACAGCCTATTTGCCTTTAGTAAGTGGACCCCATTGAGTCCTTTCTAAGTCCCACTACTAGGTGTACTAAAGTCTTCTGACCATGGTTTGCGAGTTCTGATTTAATTTAGCTGTGGGCTTATTTTTCAGAACGGTTTGTTGTTTATCTGAAATTTCAGCGGGGTGATGTCACAGGATTACATTCTAAACATAGCACTTAGCAGAGTCCTTCTTTAGATATAAATATTACATGTCTCCTCCACTTGATGGAGACTCTTGCGTTGAGGTCTAGACGCTGCTGACCAGAAGATATTCAAACAGTTTATATTTAGTCTTTTCTTCTGTCCACTGGAAAGTAGGTTAAAAATGAACTGTTTATAAAACAAGACGTCATTATCTGTTGCCTTATCAATAATTGCATGATGCTGTGTATACCATTTCCAGGATGTTTATACCTCAATCGTCCTAGGCCCTCTTGTCGGTGGCCAGGCTGATGTAAATATTGTTGTCTGTGGCGCACTCAGGAAAAAAAGTCACACAGAGGGACATTTAACAAACCAGCAATAAACACAATAAAAAAAAGGAGTGCTTAATTGTCTTTAATACCAGAAGGAAAGGACGCCCAGTCAGCCAATCAAAAAACGAGGTATAGTCAGAAGACCTAAAGAACATTTCTTCTGGGTTGCTGTAAATTACTATGCATAGGGCTTGATTTTTTTTATTACGTAAAGGTTGTACCCATTAAATTCTTTCCGATATAAGCAACATTTAGGCACGCTCAGTAAATATAAAGCTGAACTCCAGGATAAGTAAATACTTTTCTTTTTTCCTTTATTTTTACCTGGTGATCATGTGAATAACATACTTCCTGTACCTATGTGGCTACACTCGCTCACTTTACTGTATCTATGGAAGGAGCCATGGTTGCCACCCGGGCAGGGTGGATTTCCCACAAGGCCACCGAGCCCCGACTTCGAGGTGGCCGGGAGTAGAGGGGCGGCAGGAGTGTGGAATTCCTATCTCCCTCCGCCCGGGACATGCAGTTCTGGGCGCTGGACGGGTATTTTTTTTTCTACATTTAGCCCTGCTTTGGTCAAACAGTGCCAAATGTAGAGCGGGGAAGCGGCCGCTTGTTTTGTACAAGTGATCTCGGTGACCTCGCTGAGATCACTTGTATGCAGCCTACAGCTCTGTTTTTTTTTTGCTGTCTATACAGCTCACAGGAAGTGAGGACACTTTCTGGCAAGATCAAAAGGTATTTTCTGCAGTTTCTGAAAATGTTCTTAGCCTAAAAAAGAAAAAGAATGCAGCCACCACATCTGAGGACTGGTAAGCTGCTATATATTACATGTATAGTCTTAGATATAGTTATGCTTTAGGCCTCATTCACACTGCTAAGAGCCAGCCCGCACAGATCCGTGCGGCATGCGCGGCCGTATCGGGCCGCTCACGGGAAGGACAGGTGCTGCGTGTGATTTGTATGCAGCAGCCTGTTCTTCTCTATGGGAGTACGCTGCCATACGCTCAACTGAACTGCACATTCGTGTGGGTGTACATTTGTGTGGATGGATCCTGTCTGCGTTCAAGCACAGACACCCGCACCTGCACGGATGTGCACTTGGGTGAGTGTACGGCGGCGTACGCTCGCGTACTCCCATAGAGAAGTACAACTGCTGCATACAAATCACGCGCAGCACCTGCCCTTCCCGGGAGCGGCCTGATACGGCCGTGCACGCCGCACGGATCTGTGCTGGCTGGCTCTTAGCAGTGTGAATGAGGTCCTAAAAGTAATTTTCTCTCGATAGTTTATCATGCAATTCTTTGTATTTCAGCATTTTTTAAATAAGAATAACTCACTGACAAACTGACAACCAACACAGGGAAATTCTATATTGTGTATATGAATATGATCTCTCCTAATACCCTCAACGAATATGCACCAGGGTTTAGCCATAACGTATAATAAATATATGCAGCAGTCATGGCTTCTTTTTAAGAATACTTAGCTTGTATATACAGAGACATCCTGGATTACTCATCTATAACTTAACATCATGCAATACATGTCTATACTTATTTAAAAAAGCACTTATCAAGCTCTCTGTAAAATTAGATTGTTTAGGAGAATACTAACCTCAAAACTTGACTTTGTTTAACTGTGTTAAATACGGGAGAGTTTATCATTTTATACAGTGATTTATCTTTCTGTATATACAATGAGCTAACAAACAAAATGTATACCTTTCCTCGGCCAGGAGACCGAGTTCCTGTACTCCTTGCCTGCCACCAAGTAATCCTGCTATAAGTATATTTCCCCAACCATGAAAAGATGAAGATCAGACTTGGATCAATTATGGCTCTGTTCAGACCTAGGCGTATCGAATATGCGCGTTTGTCGCGTGTACCAGTACTCGTACTCGCAAAACTGGTATCTGTGCATCACTTTATTTATATTTATAAAAACAAAATCATACATTAAAACAGAGATGTACAAATCCCAGGAGCTCCGTGTGCTCCTTACAAATGACAGCTGACTCCTAACTTATGAATTTTTCTCTAGTCTAGTCTTGGAGCTCAAAAGTATCGGTACATGTACTCGTACTTGTACAGAGTACTGTACTTGGTATCTGTGCAACCCTAGTTACAGTACTTTATTAAGTGCACCACAGTGAGGGGTACAACTGCTTTGCATCGCGGTGAGCCCATAGAACTTATGAAATGTTACTTGTGACACTTCAATAGAATTCTAACAACAAAATAAGAAACATGCAATGCGGCTTGAACGAGCACATCGGCACTGTCCGGGCACATGCACACCAGCAGCCATGCGGTTGAGTGCAGCTTTTGGTGTGAACAAGCCCTAAATGCACATATAATCTCATGGGAAGACTGTTGTTGCAATGAATTGTCTAGACCAGCCTTTCTTAAACCTTCTCCCCCAGAGGAACATGTTAAATAATTTTAAGGTCTGGAGGAACCCCTGCTAAAACCAACTCATTTGGGGCCATTGGAAAAACGCCTGTTACACTGGTGGCCAGTAGGAAATATGTCCCCCAGTGGAGGTCGGAATGTCACTCTGGCAGACAGCTAACAAAAATCATTGGTGTCATACAGTTGGCTCTGCCAAGTGGCAATGGCTCTGGAACTATACAGGCACAATCAGATGGGAGGTCAATCAGCCACAGCCTGAGGAACCCCTAGAGACGTCAGAAGGAACCCTAGAGTTCCATTTCACCTGTTTGAGAATGGCTGGACTAGAGATGGCTGGACTAGAGATGGAGTCTATGTAAGGCTTTTCCTCTGGATCAGTAAAAAATGCATTTTTATAGTTACTGATATTCAAATCACTTTCCAGACAGTATAAGAAATATGGATCTTTTTGAAGAACATTCCTGCTTAAACATTATCTCTGTTATATCCTCCATACGATGCAATGTGTGTCACTTTTATGTATCCTCTGCATTGCCTCCATACCTCACTCCTGTTCAAAATATCTCAAAATGCAGTGGAAATACAAATTGTTGCCATAATTAAAATGTGTGAAATGCTGTAAAAATCATAAAGTAAAGTTCATATCTCACTAATCCTTTTGGTCATTAGCAGTACCAGAAGCCATAGTAAGCATTAGATAATATAGATAAACTTGTACACACCAAGTCATAACAGGCACGCTCTGATAATGTTGCGGCTTGTCTCACTAAATTACTTCTTGTTCCTCCTATACCAGCAGGTCAAACGCAGTTCATCCTATGAAAGAGGGTAAAACCGTGCTGCTATACATCTTTGTGCCGTCCCCTCAGTCTGTGTTAGGGCCGTTTTAATAAAGGGGCAGAAAGGGCATTTGCCCCAGGCCCACATCACATGACCTGTTCCATTCCTTGTTCCTGTACAACCGCCAACTGCCATAGATCAGCAGTTGATGAAAAGTTCATCAGAGGTCTGCAGTTGGAGCTGCTCTTGCCCTGTTTTTCTGAATAGGCGTGATTAAAGTGTATGCAGGGCCGGTGCTAGACTATTTTGTGCCCCAGACAAAAGCTACTTGCACCCCCCAGCCCCCCTCTCAAGGTGCAACCCCTCAATACCCTCCCCCACGCGGCCCCTTTCCCTTTCTGGCTAGCTTCCTCAGGCGACAGGTGGATGTAAGGAGCCGGGAGCAATAGCCAGACTGCTTTTGGCTTTTTTCATTTGGAATAGCCAATAGCATACTGGCCATTGAAACCCCACCCACTGAGCAGAGGAGAGGACCTGAGAAAGCAAATTGTCTGTTAGTTCCGCTCCTCTGCTCAGTGGGTGGGTACAATAGCCAGCCTGCTATTAAATTTTTCAATTTGGAATAGATGGGGGGCGCCAAGAGGGGGGGGAAGGGGTCCCGGCTACGACATAGGCAGCAGTGCGCCCTAGGCGACTGTCTAGTTTGCCTGGTGGCAGCGCCGGCCCTGAGTGTATGTAAACCTTACTAATGAACTACCTTTATTTTCTCCCTTTTGTTCTGTTAAAGATGAACTCTGGGATAAGCAAATATTATCTAATTACAAGAGTCATGTGTATTCTTACTCGTCTAGGTGTGTTTTGTTTACTTCTTCCAGATCTGTGCAGTAATCCAGTGCGACACTTGAAGCTTCCTGTAATAAAGACCAGTCACTGCTGCTCTCTCTCCTTGTGCAAGGTGACTGGTCTTGTATCTGCCCCCTCCTGTAGTTTTCTGCTGCACTGAAACTCCAAGCAATGTTGTCCGCCCTGCCCAGTTCTCCTTTGTTGAGTACAGAATCCCCCCCTCCTCCCCAATGTTACTGAGATTAGGAGAGGGGAATGTTTTCTTTAGTTCTAACACTCTTTCTAGGGTTACAATGATGTTCCTCCATAGATAGAGTACAGTGAGTGAGTTGTCACCCTAGGACAGGAAGCAGGAAGTGTGCTACCGACAGGATATCCAGGTAATTCAATAAGTACAGAAAACAACTCCAGTTTATTCTGCCAGAAATCCAAGTGCACGCTTACCTTCCTGTACACTCTGCCTCTGCTGCATTGAAATTCCAAGCAATGTTGTCAGCCCTGCCCAGTTCTCCTTTGTTCAGTACAGAACCAAATAAAAGCCAAAAAAAAACAAAAACAAATGCAGTCACCACATCTAAGTACTGGTAAGCTGCCATATGGGACATTTTTTCTCTTGTGTTTATTTACTCTTTAAGGCCCTGTTTGCACCTTGGTGTATTGGGAACGCGCATCGCACTCGAGTGTGTTTTTTTGGTGCTTGATTTTAATGGGTGCTGAATGTGCATCAAATGTGGGAAAGTAGCTCATGTAGCAGATTCTGCTACAGACGCTCCACTTTTTTCCCCACACATTTTACGAGCGGGAAAAATGCATGTTTTTCAAGTAATGTCCCTGCAAACGTGTTGTGCGTTTTTGCTGCATTGTGCGTTTTTGACGCGTTCCGTGAACACGCATGACGTGCATTCATGGAACTTAAGGTCTCTGTTGATGGGCTTTGGGCCTGTGCTGATGGTATCAGTCTGACTTCAGTTTACAAAGGTGATAGGTGTATATGTCCTGCAGTTGACTTGCTTCTGACTTGCATTTAACCTGCTTTAAGTGGGTTCTGCATCCTCATAGACTTGTATGGGAATGCAAAACCCGTCTGAAGGGAACAAAAGCCCATCAACACAGGTCCTAAATCTGGTTCTGCCTTAAAGGAGAACTATGGGGTCAGTGTTGTTCCCCATAGTTCTCCTTAGGGTAACGGGAGGACACAAACTAGCGTCCTCCCGTTACCCTAAGTTCAGTATATCTAGAGGCAGAGCCAGCTGTACCCGCCCCCTCCCCCGTCCGTTCCGCCAGTCAGCGCTGGCAGATCGGAGCGGGGAGAGGGGAATCCAGCCCCTCCCCCTGCCGAGAGCCGTGACAGGATCGAGAGGCGAGCGAACCCGGTATGTGTTCGCTCACCTCCCGATCTACTGAGCCGACCTGTGACAGTCTCATTGTTACAGGTCGGCTAGAACTATGAGGTGAGTGAAAATCCCTCATCCTCATAGTTCGAGCCGACGTGTGATAATGAAACTGTCACACGTCGGCTCAATGGATCGGGAAGTGAGCAAACACATACCGTCGCTCACTCACTTCTCAATCATTTCCCTGCAGAGAGCAGTGCTGTCAATCACGGCTCCCACAGGGATTCCCCCTACCCGCTCCGATCCTCCAGCGCAGACTGGAGGAACGGACGGGGAGGAGGCGGGTACAGCTGGCTTCGCCTCTAGATAGGCAGAGCCAGCTGTCACTCACTCAGCAGAGTGGATCTCGACAGTAATGTCGGGATCCGTCCCGGCTGCGATGGTCTCTGAGCTGTAGTTCGCGATATACTGAGCTTTGGGTCACCGGAGGATGCTAGTTTATGTCCTCCCGTGACCCTGAAGAGAACTATGGGGAAAAATACTTACCCCATAGTTCTCTTTTAAGTCACCAGGGTGCTTTCAATTTACTTCCCATCATGATCAATGTAACTATTTTTCAATCACGCAGACAAAAATTGCAACCAGAGCAAATCACCTCTTTATATAGAAAATTCTTCTGGTCCCCAAAATAGATAAACATAAAAGAAAACCATTTTCTCAGAGGAATTGTCATCAAGCTCACAATCAGGCCTTGTAATTATTATAATTGCATCTGCTGCTTTATTTCTTCTTTCCATTTGTTTAATAACATGCTCTGCGACAATGTCATTCAAAGTGTCACTTCCACCCCCACAACTCCCACCAGGGCAGCCGTCACAATCACGGCCTTTCTGCAGCCACACAACTCCAAATGGACAAAATGTCACAAGTTGAAAAGATTTTCCAAAGGTCACAACTCCAAACTGAGTCACTAGTTCTCATGGCTGAAATGTTAGAATTAAAGAAGGCCTCTGCTGAGCAATACCGGAGCCTTAAAGGGCCCTATTTCTTTTAAATTAGAAAAACAGGAATTATTTATATGGAAGACAGGTTTCTAGCTATTTAAAGCTGAACTCCAAGCAACAAGCTAAATACACAGAATATATATCTCTGGTATCTGAAACCAAGCCGCCATCAGTAGCAGATCCTTTAAGTCCTGTTAGTTGCGAGGTGGGGCCTTCATGGATTCAATGTATTTATTTATTACAGGTATTTATATAGCGCTGACAATTTTCACAGCACTTTACATACTGCACATTCACATCAGTCCCTGCCCTCAAGGAGCTTACAATCTAAGGTACCTATCTAACCTGCACACATACAGGACCGATTTAGACTGGAGCTATTTAACCTTCCAGCATGTCTTTGGAGTTTAGGAGGAAACCAGAGTACTCATAGGACACCCACACAAGCACAAGGAGAACATGCAAACTCCTTGCAGATAGTGTCCTGACCAGGATTTGAACCAGGGACACCCAGTGCTACGCCACAGTGCTGTATTGCACTTCTTTTTCCAGCACATCACACATATGCTCACGTGGATTGAGATCTGGAGAATTTGGAGGCCAAGTAAATGCCTGAAACTCGTTGTTGGGTTCCTCAAACCATTCTTGAACTATTTTTGCAGAGTGGCAGGGCCCATTACCTTGCTGAAAGAGGCCACTCCCATTAGGGAATACCATTTCCATGAAGGGGTGCACTTGGTCAGCAACAATGTTTAGGTCGGTGGTACATGTCAAAGTAACATCCACATGAATGGCAGGACCCAAGGTTTCCCAGCAGAACATTGCCCAAAGCATCGCAGTGCCTCCGTCGGCTTGCCTTCTTCTCATAGTGCATACTGGTGCCATCTCTTCCCTAGGTAAGCGACACACACGCACCCGGCCATCCACATAATGTAAAATTTAAAAAACCTACTTCATCAGAACAGGCTTCGTTCTTCCATTGCTCTGCGGTCAATTTCTGATGCTGACATGCCCATTGTAGGTACTTTTGGCAGTGGACGGGGGTCACCATATCGGAACCAGCATTAATGTTTTCAGCAATTTGAGCTACAGTAGTTCTTCTATCGGATTGGTCTACATGGCCCTGCCTTCGTTCCCCACGTGCATCAATAAGCCTTGGCTCCCCTTCACTAGCTTTCCTTCCTTGGACCACTTTTGGTAGGTCCTGACCAGTGCAGACCGGGAACATCCCACCAGAGCTGCAGCTTTGGAGTTGCTCTGACCCAGTCATTTACCCATCAGAATTCGGCCTTTGTCAAAGTCACTATTAATCCTACACTGTGGAATACGGAAAGGCACTGGCGAGTCTGGAGTTATGTTCTGTCTATTGTTCTTTGTTTGCCTTGGATGTCCTGGGCCCTAAACCCTCTCTCCCTATTCATGTTTTCTAATAAAAGTTCTTCAGCATCATACCTCTGGCCTGGATTTCAGCTCTATCAGTAACAAGGACAGGGCGGTTAATGCTATTGGAGCTGCAGGTTGCTAGAATCCCATAGACAGGCTTTGGAAGATGCGGATTCTCAGCAGCTCCTTAGGGGGTAGGGCTACATGTGCATTAACCAGGTGATTCTCATCTGCAGCCTGGAGGATCACAGAATACCCCACATATTTCCAGATAGTAGACAGAAAAGAGCTCTTACCTTGTGCTTGTTTCTCTGCAGTTCCAACAGCTGTGCATATTGCAATTAATATGAGGAGTTTTATCCTAAAAAACAAAGAAACAATTTCATGATTACATTCAGTGAAGCAGCTACAGATAAAGTAAACCATTCAAGGACCACATGAATCATATAGTATACAGTATGTAGGAGGGTACAGCTATATTTGCTCATTATATTGCAAGGGTGAAATATGCAGCTGGGGAATTACCTAGCCCTTTTCCTTTGCCCTGCATGTATACAAGTTGCCCTGGGAGTGTTGGATAGAGTAGGGAAGGATTAAAACCCCTGCCAGTTCACATTTTGCTGTCTTTGTACCTTGGTTTTATTTTTTTCGTTCAACCTGGGGGCTGAATGAAGAAAATATAACAGATTCCTCTATTAACACTTACAAGAGTGAATGGAGGAATCCCCTGCTGTTTCCACTGTTTTAACAGTGGCTGCTGGAAGCTGTCAGAATACCTGAATGGAGTTTGCAGCTGATTTAATGCAAGCTCAGTTTGGCCGAGAATTTTCCAACCTGCTGTTTTGATCAGCTGACCAAGAGAAATGCCGCGCGGAAGGGTGCCAAAAGGGGCACCCACTGCGCAAATTTCAGCTGGTTCATCCAGAACCGGCCAAAATGCACACAGTTTATAGCCTACTTTAGACAGCTGTGTAAAGGTGCTCCCATTGGAGGATTCCCACTTACTTTTAGTTCTGGGGACAACTCTAAAATGTACTTGCTCAGTGACAATGAGCAGCAGACCAAAGAGGGGTGAATCTCCCCAATGGGGACACAGGCAGCAATAAAAACCTCCCCCCCTGCATTCAAAAATTAAACATAAAACAATCTGGCTATACATACACTTTAAGTCAGGTGTGGGCAACTCCAGCCCTCCAGCTGTGCTTTAACTACAAATTCCAACATGCCTCTGGCAGCCATGCCTGTAACTGTCAGTCTAAAGCTGGCCATACAACTATAGATTATCTGCAGATTTTGTATGGTCAGATGGAAAAAGTGCAACAGATTCCTCCATCTACCCTAAATTGTGTGGATGGAGGAATCTCCCACTGGGCCAAGCTTCAGTAGCTTGTTGTCGGTCACGGTGGCTCTCAAAATACCTGAACCATGCCTGCAACCAATCAGATTGTTCGGCTACTTTGAGGGCCAGTGGGGCCGACTAGCAAGATACTGAAGCCCACCTCCGGCCACAATCAGCCATAATTGTTTTGCTCTTTACCCAAGTGTTCTAGTGACAACTATGGAGAGATTTCCTTTAAATTCCTGTTGTTTATCTAGTCAGGAAGTAAGAAGAAATCTCCCCAATGGCAGACAAACAGCAAAGAAAGGTTTTACCCATTTCCTACTCTATCCAACACCGATGTTTGGTCTTTAGCTATGCTTTAAGTCCAGGAGTCAACAGTCATACTATCAACTTTCAAAAGTTTGCAAATGGAAAAATAAAAGATTACTTCAGCTGCTACATGCAATCCGGACACTTCCATCCGTATTACAACACCCAGGCGAAATACGGCAAGCTTTTTTCTTCTTTTAGTCACTCTGACCAATGCGGATTAATAACCCAGCAGAGGAAGGAATGTCACCAGCCTCCAATGAACATAAAAACACTACTGGGTTTATTTAAAGGGGCTTTCCGCTTTTAGCACAGAACGGGAATAGCCCTCTACTAGTAGTTCAATGCCAAGGCCAGCGGATGTCACACTCACACCCCCACCGATCAGCTGTTCCGAAGGACTAAAAAAGCTACCCAATGCAGCTACGCAGCTTTTTTTCTTCCAGTTTCAGGAACCTGTAAATTTCAGTGGCTTTCCAACCCAAGAGCTTGGCTGTGCCAAAAAAAGGCCAAGCAGCTCCGGGCTGTTTTATCCTACCCGCAGAGCAGCTTTTTGGTGAGGACCCAAAAGCAAGGAACGCCATTCATTGAAGGAGGGCTCTTGTGAGGCCGCAATAATGAGGTACAAAATGCTGTCATCTGAAGGAATTTACCTTTAAGGTGGTTTAAGGTCTCATACACACGGATGTATGGGGGCCATAAACATAAAATCCAGGTGGGTTTCCCTTCTCTGGAAGCCACAGGTGCTGCATAGAGCCTTCCATAGAAATCAATAGCTGTACACGGCTGTACAATGAGTATACACAGGTACTTTCGAGTGCAGGCAGATGATTGTACCTATGCCGAGGCTACGAACATACCAGAGTATACCTGCCATAGAGCCACATACAAACATTGTTTATGAGAGGATGTATGCAGCACCTGTGGCTTCCTGGGCGGGGGAATTTAGGGGCCCATGCACTGTGCGATTATCGCACGATAATCGCGAGAAATCCCGCGATCATACGATAATCGCCAAGTGTATGGAAGACGTGCGACCGTTTTTACTGTACGGTCGCATGTCTTTTGTCTAGGGAGCACGCTAGAAAACCAGCCGAAAATCGTACGATTTTAGGCTGGTTTGAACGGTGCTCGGGAGACAAATGCCGAACGGGCCGGTGTGCGCACACGCACACTGCCCGTTCAGCATTGCGGTCATCGAAAGCCCGCCCCTCACGGGGCGGGCTTGCGATGATCGAGAGTATGATCTGCCTGTCCAAGATGGGCAGATCGTACGTTTTTTTTATTACTTTACAACCATCGCAAGACTAAGGTCTTGCGATGGTTGTAAAGTGTATGGCCACCTTTAGAATGAATTTTACATGAGCGACACCCGTGAATGAGGCCTAATAAAGTCAAAGCAATGAAAATAGATTGATAATTAGTTGCTACCACATACTGTGCTTCCTACAAAGGTTTCCTAACCTTTGTAGGTTCACAGGTTAGTTGCAACTGAAACTGTAAGTAAACCATACCAATGACCTTCTCGCTCCCCTTTGGTTAGTTAAATATATCAGTGTATATTTACAATGATTTGTTGTATCTGCTCGATAAAAAAAAAGTAAAAGAAATCCAGTGAGCACCTAACTTCCTGTAGTGAGCCGACGATGTTGTGCTGAAATCTCAGCCCTGCCTAAATTTCCTCTGTGTACCACAGAACAACTCCTCCTGTTTTATGGAGATAAAGAGAGAAGGAGGTGGTTTGGTAGTCTTGTCCTAGAGTGACAATGCTGCTCCTCCATTGTGAGCGTTTCCACCTTTGGACAAAAAATCTGCTACTGGCTGGATCACCAGGTGAATAGAAAGTCATAAAAAATTAATGTAGCCTTAAAAAATTCCATTCAAGGACTGGTAAGCAGCAATATAATACATTTTTGTTTTGGGGTTTAGGTAGACTCTAAAGCCCATAAAAAACCCAGACAGCTTTCATCCCTGTATGGATGTAAATGCTCAGATGTGCATACAGCCGTGACGTCTGTCAGTCTGTCATTGACCTGTACAGACTGCTGCCCGTGGCCATACACAGACACCTGTGACTCCCAGGTGCAAAAATGACACGTCTTTGTACTTTATATGGCCCTGTGCGTGTGTGTGAATGAGGCCTTAGTGGAAACAGCAGGTCACAATATTTAGCAGATCCAGAGATATAGGGGCTGAAGTTATATGTTTTTCCTCGACCTTGGTTCCACCCCTTTGTACAGCCAAAATCTTCCTAAAGCAAAAGGACCAAAATAAATGTAACGAATTTAAAATAAGATTGGTCCTTGAATGTGATGGGCTGTCTAAATGGCCAGGAGGAAGCTTCAGGAAGGGGGAGGGCGTAGGGCCAAGCTTGAAAATTGAAGATATCCATATAACTAAGATATCCTAAACTTTTAGATCAGGGGTGGACAAATTATTATGTTCATTCAATCCAGGAGGCATAAGGATTTTTTTAGGAGCCAGCTCCATTAACAACTAGAGAAAACCTCAAAAGTTAGGCACCAGCTGTATTCTTTAAGCAGCGTTGGCTACCTGGCTACCTGGACTTGCCCAATCCAGCTTTAGATTCATGGATATTTTCATTGATGGTAACTATAGCTTAAATATAGTTAATCAAATACCAGTTTTATTTTGCACAGAGTTGCGATTAGATTGCAAGCATTGGAATACAATGGTTTAAAGACGCTCGCTGTGAATAATTCATTGCATTTCTGTTTAAAGTGACATTAGGGATTGTTCACACCAAATGCAGACCAGATCTGCAGGAGTTTCTGCACACGCAGTGCAGTGTGTTATACTGCGTTTTTTGCTGCGTTTTTGCTGCGTTCCGGCCGTTTTTGGTGAAAAATGCGGTATACTGAGACGCTGCAGCTGAAGCGGATCCCGACAATTATGTCTGGATCCGCCCAGCTGCGTGAGTGACAGCTGGCTCTGCCTATCTAGAGGCAGAGCCAGCTGTACCCGCCCCCTCCCCATGTTCGCTCACTTCCCGATCTACTGAGCCGACCTGTGACAGTTTCATTGTCACAGGTCGGTTAGAACTATTAGTGAAAAGCACTCACCTCATAGTTCTCCTTTAAACTAATAATAAAAATGTATCTTATTTACGTATCACTCAGCAGTAGATCCTCAAATCATCTCTGAATTGGTGCTGACACTGTCCTTCCTTCTGCAGGGTGGCTACTTTTGTTCCCCATGGTCCCTGTGTGTGTTGTAAAGTAGCCACCGCTCGAAGCTCATACTTGTGATGGACTACAATCTCAATACAAATCAGTAAACTGATCGTCAGATTGTAGTCCATAATGAGAGTGAGCTTGGAGCGGTGACTACTTTACAACACACACAGGGACCATGGGGAACAAAAGTAGCCACCCTGCAGAAGGAAGGACAGTGTCAGCACCAATTCAGAAATGATTTGGGGATCTACAGCCGAGTGATACACAAATAAGATACATTTTTTGTTAATAGTTAAGGTTCTTGAATGTATTTTTAAGGTTTAACTCCTGAGTTTAGTGTCACCTTAACCTTCATCCGTACTCAGATATATCATATACAACAAGAACTGAAGTTGAACTATGCTCGCTGTGTATGCCACTAATTTCACAAAGTGTTCTGCTAGATGTTTGGCTTTGAAAAAGTATAAATGCACTAGCAAACCCACCATACCTCAGGCTGTTTGGTCAATCTCACTTCAAATACTTGACATTCCTTTTGTCATGGGAATACTATACGTATAGTATTACCAGCTGGCCTTGAACATACAAGGTTTGAGGGATCTGAGTTTGCCGTCTGCTCCACACCTGATGCAGACAATTTGTGTTCAGACAGAGTTGTGCAGAAAAGCTTACGAGTGATCGCACTGATGGTCACCAACTGTGGCACAAAGAACCAAAACATTGTTAAGTTACCTATGCACTGCTAGAATTTCATATGAATGTTCATACGAAAAATCCCATCAGAACATTCAATAATGGCATCAAAGACGTGACATATGTCATTCGATATTTTGCTGGATGCGACTTTGGAAATGAATGGACTTTCTCAAACGAAAACCACATTCATTGTGTCTTTGACAGGTTATTTCTTGTATAAGAAAAATAGCCCTTTAGTGTGATCACACAAGGAATTGACTGACGCACAGTTCAGAATAACAATTCCTAGTTTATGAACTAACTTCACTGCTTAAGTATGCTTTCAGTGATTAAACAACTCGGACTGCACATGCATCTAAAAAGGTGAGTACCTTATCTACAAAATGACCTTCGAGAGAGGCCAGTTAGTTCCATCTGTGCTTGTTACTTATTGTTAGAGTTTTGTTAATTCAGGTTTATTTAGACGGGCTTTACACTTTTAGCACAAAACGTGAATAGCCCTCTACTAGTACAGTGGTACCTCGGTTCACGAACGCTTCTATTCGCGAACAATTCGGTTCAGGAACAGGAAGTTCGACAAAATTTTGCTTCCGTTCATGAACTCCACATCGGGTGACGAACACGACGGCGGCCATCATCCCCGCTCTGACATGTGGTTGTGGCTTCTTCTAGTCGAGATCGCGGTCACAGACAAACCTGTGCACGCTTGCTATGAAGCTTTTTTGTGTGCTTTTTAGCACATGCAGTACTGTACAGTATTATTCAATCCAGCATGGCTCCAAAGAATGTGCGGAGCAAGCATGGTGGTAGAAAGAAAGTGCAGAGCGGTAATGAAGGTGACAAGAAAGTGCAGAGCAAGAATGGTAAGAAGTAGGTTTTGAAGACATTTTTGTATAACTCATTATTTTTGTGGTTAACATTTTTTCTTACATATGGTTCAGAACGGATTAACCTCATTTACATTGAACCCTATAGGAAAATGTGATTCTGTTCGCGACCAAAATCGGTTCGCGACTACGTTCGTAGGGGTCAGAACGGATTAACCTTATTTACTTTAAACCTTATGGGGAAATCTGTTTGGGTTCGCGACCAATTTGGTTTGCGACCAGAATCGTGGAACCAATTAAGTTCGTGGACCGAGGTACTACTGTATTTCAATGTCAAGGCAAGGTCTCACTCACACCCCCACTGATCAGCTGTTCTGCAGGACTGAAAAAGCTAGCCAATGCAGCTACTGTATGTAGCTTTTTTCTTCCGGTTTTTTCTTTCCATTCCAAGAGTTGGGCCGTGCCAAAAAAGGCCAAGCAGCTCTGAGTTGTCTTGTCCCACCCGCAGAAGCTGTTTGGTGGGGGCCCAAGTGCAAAGAACGCCCATTCACTGTCAAACTATATTCATTGTCAGAAACTGTGAGGCAGCAATAATAATGTGCAAAATGCTGTAATCTAAAGGATTTTGCCTTTAAGGTGGTTTAAGGCCTCATGCACACGCACATATGGGGGCCATACATATAAAAATCAGGTGCATTTACCCTTTCTGGAAGCCACAAGTGCTGCGTACAGCTGCCCACGGACATCAATGGCTGTGCGTAGACATAATGGCATCAGAGAGGTGATAAATGTCATTCGAAATTTTGTTTGATTTTAACATGCGACTTTGGAAATTAATGGGCTTTTATAAAACGAAAACCACATTCGCTGTTAAAGTTTTGTTCGTTTGAAAAATTGTTTCCATCCTGCTCCTTTGATTTTGTTTTTTTAACACTGTGGTCAAAAACAATACTCAATTTGACCCCATTAACTATTAGAAAAATGAACAAGCTTTCTAAAAATCATTTTTTTTTAACAAAAGAGAGGAAGAACCACCCACTGTAGAGGTAAGTTTAGTTCTCATGTTTTCTGAGGTGGCTTTGCTGGTAAAAGTTTATATACAGCTGCATTAATTTTATGGGTAAATCTGTTTTTAGGTAAAGAAAAATTGAGGATTAGAATATACATCCAAAAGTGTGCCATTCAATGAGTCAACTGGTAAGTTGAGGATGGTCTGGTTATGTAAAAGTTTGATTAATTGAAGATGGTAGAGCGATGCTGCTTCTAATATCATTAAGACCTATTATAAGACTAAAGGCACTTTTCGTGTGTATTATCTGCGTAGGGGGAGGGGGGTTAGGGTAGGGTGACCATTCGTCCCCGATTTCCAGGTACAGTCCCCGGATTGAGGAGACCATCCCCAGACAAATTATGTTCCCGGGAACCTAAAAGAAAAAAACTTTTTTAAGGGATTTTTATACTCACCTGATCCCTGTATGCACCGACAAGCACAGCCTCCCATCTCCCACGCTGTCAGATGCTGCATACAGAGCACGCTGATTACTATTTAAACCAGCGCCCACTGTATGCAGCTTCTAAAAAGATACTCTATTAGCGTAGTGGGGAATGGGATCCGCATTTTGCGTAGCTCCCGCTATGCTAATAGCGCAGCCTGTCAGAAGTTGCATACTTCGTGCATCAGTTTAAATAGTAACCACGACACGCTGTATGCAGCTTCTGACAGCGTGGGAGACGGGAGGCTGCGCTCGTCGGTGGATCTAGGAAACAGGTGAGTATGAAAAAAAAATTATTTTATGATCCCGGGGACATTTTCAAATTTACCAAATGCTACGGATGCACCGATAACGGTTTATCGGTATTTTGCTAGCGGTGCTCGTCGATACAGAGTACCGATACCGGTGCTTCTGCTGGATTGAAGCCGGCTTCCTGGGAAATCTGATTGTCCGTGAAGTCGGCTCGCTGTTGTCTGGCTGGCTTGATTGTGCTTGGCCGAGAAACCGGCTTCCCAGCAAATCAGCATTGAGCCGGCTTCCCGTCAAGTAATGACCCGTCTCCCAGATTCTTGATTGACCTAGAAGCCAGCTCGATGCCGATTGGCTGGAAAGCCGGCTTCCCAGCCAATCAGCAAAGAACCAGCTGTTCGGCCGGCTCGATACTGATTGGCTGGGAATCCAACTTCCTGGCCAATCAGCATGGAGCTGGCTTCCCGGACAATCAGGAAGCCGGGAGGCGGGTGATTACTCGCCACCCAGCTTCCTGATCACATGGGAAGCTGGCTCCATCTTCTCTACAGCACTGCTGGTCAGAGGAAATCTTCCTCTGACCGGAAGTTCCGGTATCGGGGAAAGGTATCGGATAAATTTGGGCGAGTACGAGTACTCGTCCAATACTCGGTATCGGCAACAATACCGATACTAGTATTGGAATGGGTGCATCCCTACCAAATACACTGCATGAATAATTTGAGGAAATTATGCTAATAAAATAGTTTTTTTTACCATTTGCCAATAAAAAAAGAAATGTCATTTCATTTTAAAAATCTGGTGACCTTAGGTTAGGGTTAGTAAGGTGCGGGATAACCCATGGGTGAAATAAGGAGGTGAAGACTGTGGAGCTAGAAAATATCCTATAATAAATTAGAGGGAGAAACAGTTGCATTCTACTACCTATTTACTATATTAAAGGAGAACTATGGGGTTAGGGCTTTTCCCCATAGTTCTCCTTAGGGTAACGGGAGGACACAAACTAGCGTCCTCCCGTCACCCTAAGCTCAGTATACCGCAAGCTACAACTCGCAGTATACTGAGACGCCGCACCTGGAGCGGATCCCGACAATTATATCTGGATCCACCCAGCTGCGTGAGTGACAGCTGGCTCTGCCTAACTAGAGGCAGAGCCAGCTGTACCCGCCCCCTCCCCCATCCGTTCTGCCAATCAGCGCTGGAGGATCGGATCGGGGAATCCAATCCCTCCCCTGTCACGGCAGAGAGCCGTGACAGGATCGAGAAGTGAGCGAACGCCGGTATGTGTCCACTCACTTCCCGATCTACTGAGCCGACCTGTGACAGTTTCATTGTCACAGGTCGGCTGGAACTATGAGGATGAGTGAAAAGCACTCACCTCATAGTTCTTCTTTAAGGTCAAGTGTCATCCTAAACATTGAAAGTGTGTCTAAACCACCAAAAAACAGAAATGTAATATATACTGGAGCTTATCAATCTTTAGCTATGGTGGTTGCATTCGTTTCCTTTTTTCTGCCTTCTGTAAAATGTATTATCACTTGCTGATTTCACCAGTAATACACCTCCTGTCCTAGGATAACAACACTTACTCACTGTACTGTACATATAGAGAAGAAGCGTTATTACCCTAGGTTGCTCTCCTGATTTATAGAGGTATTTTTGGGAACTGTGAGTTTTCAGCCTTGTGGTAACAGTTTGGGGAAGGCCCCTTTCTGTTCTTCCAATACTGTGCACCTGTGTACAAAGCCAGCTCTATAAAGAAATGGTTTAATGAGTTTAGTGCGAAGGAGCGGGGCCCTGAGCTCAGTCCCACTGAACACCTTTGGGATGAATTGCAGGCCAGATCTTCTCATCCAACATCAGGACCTGACTAATGCTCTCCCGCACACTCCAAAAGCCTCCCCAGAAGTGTGGAGGCTTTTATAGCCATGATGTTGTGTTGGGGGGAGGGGAGGGCTTTAACGTCATAGACTCCAGCATTTCGTAACCTTCTTTCAGTCACGGCACCCTTTAAAAGTATGCAACTTCTCAATGCACCCCAGACTAAAACGTTGGCTGTATGACCCATGTGACGATTTAATAAAAAGTGCTTTACTTCTTGCACACATCATCGAGTGCTGGTGACTTCTATTATCGACTGTATCTGACACGGCGCCATCCGTGTTGTCACTTCAAGCACCAACCTTTCATCCAAGGTCTGTACGCTGTATGGAGTTCAGGTGATTTCATATTATTGGTATGGATGGGGGACCCCCAAGCAAGAACACACAAAAAAAAGTGGGATGCCCCCCTTCACATCAGAGTCCTCTCAACATCACAGCCCTCCTTTCACATCAGAAGCCCTCCTTCACATTAGAATCCCCCTCTACCCAACAGGAGCCTTCTTTACATCAAAGGCATGATTTTGTGTGAAAATTTCAAGGCACCCCTGGGGATGCCAGAAGGCACACCAGGGGGTTAAGGCAACCTGGTTGAGAAAGGCTGCCAATACCCATGGTTTTGAAATGGGATTTCCAAAAAAGTATATAGGTATAATGATCAGGTGTTCCCAAACATTTGGCCATATTGTATGTGTATTTCAGCTGTTTCAACGGTTTACGTGGAGATAATTTTTTTAAATTTAGGGCTGCAACTAATGATTATTTTCATAATTGACTAGTTGGCCGATTATTTTTTTGATTAATCGGATAAAAAAAATTAAATAAACCTCATCCTTAATTTAAAATAAAATACACATTTGCAGTGTTACAAACATAAAGTTTACTTCAGAATAAAAATGCATGCACAATTTTTTTGCAATCGCACTGCACTGGAATACACAACATTGCAGTACCGTGCGTTCCAGTGCGGGCGATCACACTGTGGGTGGGAAGTGCATTTAGGGCACCATTGAAATGAATGGCACCGCACCACACCTGCCGCAGCAGAATTTGTCAGGCGAAAACTGATAATGACTTTTTTCCCACCTTTTATTATTTAAAAAAATAATAATTCTCATGTAAGCACATGGAGCTTGAATAGCTTCAGCCCGGGAATGACGGCTGCCAGTGGCAAGATTCCGCAGACAGCAGCTGAATGTAAATACAGCAGGTAGTGGGCGGGTGCAATAGCCAGCCTGCTATTGGCCATTTTAAATTGCAATAGCCAGTAGCAGGTTGGCTATCGCACACGCCCACTGCTTGCTGTGCCCTCCTCTTAGCATGGAGGAGAGAGCTAGGGGATCCAACCAACTAATCGATAATGAGAATAGTTGACAACATTATCGATTATTATCGATTAGTTGGTTTAAATTACTTGTTATTTTGTGAATTTTAGAACATGTTTACAAATGTAAGATCTACAAATGTACACATTTTAAAATGTTTACAAATGTTCATTCAGACAAGTATGTTTCTTCAAAGCGGACAAACCGAGCCCAAGAACAGCATCTTGTATTGTTCAGTGACTTTGAATAAAACTTCCCTGGCCTTCTTACAGGCAGCATGTAAAACACTCCAAAGACACTTTGATACAAGGCCAGGGAAAATACCCATTAATGAAAATTTTTAGCAGCCTTCTACTTAAGTTTTAGGTGTCACCTTGATGTCTGCATAAAACGGCAGACTATGGCACTTTTGGTCCAAACACTTATGAATCCAATTTTTTGATGAAGCAGCTTTAGTTGAAGTTGAACTTGGATCGCATTCAACCATATTTTTCCATTTTGTTCTCTCTAAAAAAGCTGAATTTGTTACCAGCTCAGGGGTTGGATTTTTACAATGGATGCTATCATCTCTGTGTGCGACCAGAGGTGCCATTATTGTCCTCTAATTCCCATCTTTACCAGATTGTGGCAATGCATATTCTGCCGCACTACTTGCAAAGATCCAGCCACACATTCTATGGTCGCCATAAGGTACATTATAGCACAAGATAATAAAGCCAACAGCTGTAAAATTGATGGTGATTGTCTATTACAACAGCCCCAGTTTAAAAGTCAAACAATTGGTTTGACTGATTTCGTAGTTGCTCAAACTTGCCCCTGATGTGCACAAATGTCATGAAAGCTGTACTTTCTTCTGCATCCTTTTTCATTCCCAATCAGGAATAATAACCGACAAACTGTTCAATTAAAAGGGTGCATTCACCCAAACTTGAAGCTGAACTCCAGGTAGGTATCAAAATTAATTCAGCTCTCTGTTCATTAATACACCTTTAAATGTATTTTTTAATTGCAGGCAGTGTAACTATCTGAATTTGGATTAGTATCAGCCTCTTGCAGTCCCCGTACAACAGAACTCAAAGGGAAAAGGGAGAAGCAGCACAATAACCAAATTAGTTGTGCTGGAGTCAGGGGCATCCCTAGGCATTTTGCCGCCTGAGCCAAGGGGTAAAAGGGGTGCTGGTGGTGCATGCTAAGGGCGGGGGGGGTATGGGGGGGTCAGGGGGAGTTGAGTGGTGCCTCTGTGTCATCTCTCCACCAAGCACTGGCTGGCGAACCGCCCAGTGACATCACTGGTTACCAGGAGCTAGGTGGGCCGCCAGGCCGCCTCAGTTGCTAAGAGTTGGGCAGGGAGGTGTGTGTGGCCCTTACACATCTCTCTGCCTGGCTCTTAGCAAACTGAGACGCTCTGGCTGCAAAGTGGGCCGCAGGCACAATGCAAATATTGTGCAGCAGAGCGGCCATGCTGCTCTGCCTGCCGCCCCCCACAGAGATTCCGCCTGAGGCTCCATTCACACGAGCGGTTTTCAGCACGTATTCACGTGTGCGAATATGAGTGGAAACGCGCTAAACATAAAAAACAATGCATTGCCTCATGCATTGTTCAGACTACTGCGGCTTCCTCACAGTACGAAACTGTGCGCCGCAAAATAGCCCAAACGCGATACTATGGGTGGATTCTGCACGTTCTCGCTATGGTAAACGCTACCACTAAGTGTGAATAGAGCCTTAGGTAACAGCCTCCGGCTTCCTCATCATAGGAATGGCCCGCCTGCTGTGTGCCAGGACTGTGTAAATCTCAAAACTGGATGGAGAGATGTATAAATTATTTAGCAAGTTGAACAGCTCCCATATACTGTATATCCATTTCATCTCTGTATTTAGCTGTTTTCCTGAAGTTCAACTTTAAATAATGATACACAGTGCCTAAGCAAACTCAATGTAGTCCAGTAGGGGTTTGCATCTACTGTGCTTGCTGCATACTCTCCTGCCGACACCTCCTCCTGAGCATTTGGGAAAAAACACAAAAATGGCAAGCCAAACTTGACAATAATGGGAGTGTTTTATGAAGTGCCATAAACTGAAATGAGTATAATCCCCTGGCAGCAGCTGGACAAAACAGATGTTTTTATATGCAAAATGCAGAAAACAAACAGATGTCATTGGTATTCTAAAATGGAATTCCATCCCATGGAACATTTATGTGAATTAAGTTACCGCAATTCCCACCAATCTCAGAAGGTCAATAAGATATGATTCAGACTTCATCCTAGTCATACCATCCATGTTTCTATTTGTGGGAAACTGACCTATCATTAGGGGAAATTTTGAGACTTGTGATAATTTGTGAAAGATTACTGCAGATATTCATTGGAAAGTCAAGATAGAATTATTCCAGACCCTAAATGTGAAACATAAATGAAAAAAAAAAGTAAATAAAAGTTGTTTGAACTTGGCAAAACCTACTCTAGAGATATACTTATGTCGGCCTGCAACGTTTGGAGTACCTACAGCATAATGGGGTAACCTCAGCTGTCAAGTATTAAAGTGACACTAAACTCTGGAGTTAAATCTTAAAAATATATTCAAGTGCTTTAACTATTAACAATATTGAATCTTATTTGTGTATCACTCAGTTATAAATCCTAAAATCATCTCCTAATTGGTGCTGACACTGTCCTTCCTTCTGGAGGGGGGCTACTTTTGTTCCCCATGGTCCCTGTGTGTGTTGTAAAGTAGTCACCACTCCAAGATCACTCCCATGATGGACTACAATCACAATACAAATCAGTAAACTAAACGTCAGATTGTAGTCCATCACGGGCGTGAGCTTGGAGCGGTGACTACTTTACAACACACAGGAACCACGGGGAACAAAAGTAGCCAACCTCCAGAAGGAAGGACAGTGTCAGCACCAATTCAGAGATGATTGAAGGATCTACATACGAGTGATACACAAAAAGGCACATTTTTGTTAATAGGTTACTTGAATGCATTTTTAGATTTACATCCTGCGTTTAGTGTCACATATTTCTGATTCCAGTGCAGACCATGATGTACATATCTTCAGACAGTCTCACCAACGGTGTTACAAAAAAGTGTATAGTATGTAAACTGGATATTCCTCCAAATGACTGAGTTGAGGTGTTTCTAGTGAAAGGTACTGTTAATGCTACAGCATCCAATTTTTAACAGTTGTGTACTTCAATGCTTTGGGGAACCAACAGTTAGGGAAGGGGGGCGTGGTCTGCACCACGAGACTGATGGCAGCCTGAGTTGAGAGCTCCGGCCAACAGGGACCCACACGAAGCTACTTTAGCCCCTTTTTGGACTAATATGAAGATCGGGCAGCTGGACTATCAATCCAGGGTCCGGACACCCTCGAAATCTCGAACACGAGTAGTGAGGTAGACCCCCGGAGGAGAGGGGGGGGAGGTGCGGAGCTCTCTTTCTTTGTATTTGTCTTTTTCCTTTCTTTCATTCTCTTATTTTCCCTTTCTCTTATATTTCCTTCTGATACCCGCTAGAAGCCCATACTGACGGGATACAAGTGATACCTCCAAGATAAAACACAGTTGCTCTGTGCTAACGGTTTTAGACAAGCGTGAGACGCTTCGTAATCTGCAATATTGTGTGCAGCTAACACTGGGGCGGATTGTACCATTTGCTGGAGACGTCGTTTTCTTTCTTTTGTTGTACCGTTGTGTCCTGTATATCTTTGTGCAAAAAACAATAAAATAAAAATTTTGAATGGAAAAAAAAAAAAACAGTTAGGGAAGGCTCATTTCTGTTCCAGCATGACTGTGCCCTGAGTACAAAGCCAACTCTATAAAGACATGCTTTGATGAGTTTGGTATGAAGGAACTTGAGTGACCTTCACACAGTCCTGACCTCAACCCTACTGAACACCAGAGCAATAATGTGCAGCTACCTCAGGAGCAAATGCATGTACACAAGAAGTGGCTCACAGAGGACACTGGAAAGAAGCAGCACTGAGAAGCAAAAGAAGGTGAAAACAATACAAAACAAAAAAAAAATGTTGACCACTGTTCAATTGTTTGTCCAGTAGCAAAAGTGCTGTATAAAACAAAATGTCTTTCAGATCTGTAAAAAAAATAAGTCAAGGCAACTGGATTTGCTGTATTTTTTTTTTAAAGACGTTTCACTGGACACCCGACCAGCTTTCTCAATTCAGAATGACTTGTACAAAAAATTATCTGGGAATAAATATGGTGAATGTTGCTCCAATCTACATAATCGGTTAGTCACAACCAGGTGTTGATTGTATTTGCATAATTGGAGCTAGGAGGTGTTAATAACCTGCCCTGCCCAGAGAGAGGTGTTAAAACAGCATTGCATGTGGCAGACAATAGATGCCCCCCCCCCCCCCCCCTATCAAAGTTTGGCTTCTCCATTTTTACATAAAAGGCCTCTTTCACACTTCTTTTAAACCAGTCCTTATCCCTATCTAGGGTGCGTATTTCACTGTCTTCAAAGGAGTGACCTTTTTCCTTTAGATGTAGGTACACTGCTGAATCCTGATCAGAGGGCCAGAAGAGCCAAACCCTCTGCGTGCATTCACTTACAGTGTCTCTCCTACTCTCCCCTCCTGTGATAACGACTGCGCATGTGCCCACACACATCCTCATGCACAGCTGTTCTGGGAAGCTGGATTCTACAGCCGGGAGCGAGCGGCAGAGATACAGGTAAGTTTTTACCTATTAGGTAAGTTTTTTATTTTAAAATCTTTTTGCATATATCTACTGCTTGCTAGCAATAGATAGATGTAAGAAAAAAACAAGACTTTAATACCAATTCAACCCTTGTAGTGCAGGGGTAGCCCCACTGCAAGGGTTTAGATTTGATTTGCCTGGAGTTCTACTTGCAGGTACCCAAAGGTGCCTACTATGTGGTGCCAGCAGCAGTTTGTTGTTTCACTCCGAGTAAAGAAGGAACTAAAAAGCATTCATAAACTGGTTGACACTGTGGAATTCTGGATTTACTTCCCTCCATACTCTGCATGGAGTCTGTGTTTTTTCCAGTACTTGCAGCCTTCCAGTTGTTATTGCCAACAATCCAAAAACATATGGTAGGTTATTTGGCCTCTGGCCTAATAGACTATATGCTGTGATCACTTCCAAGACTGTGGCAGAGATAGTAGACTGTAAGTTCCTTCAGGGCAATAGTAATGTGAAAAGCACACAATATCTTGGTGGTAAATAACACGGGGAATAGGCAGGCAATTATTCCAGCAACCTCTCTGCAAGAGCAAAGCAAACACAACGGAGTTCCCCCAACAAAAAAAAAGCCTAGTCCAGTCTATAAAACCAGTCCAGTCTATAAAACCATGCGACTTTTAAACTAGGATTGAAGGGTTTTTAGCCACTCCCAGTGAAGTGATTCCCCATTATAACACAAATACCTGAGCACGCTCAAGTCCACATAAGGATACTATAAAAATAAAGGTTGAAATATATATATATATATTGTTTTTTACATGAAACATAATTCCGAGTGCTCCAGATTGGTCAGGACTAATTATTACAGTGGTGAAGCTGGCAGTGGAGACAACTACTGAGTTTTGAGAACCAATGAGGAACCTGAGCTGCTCCAAATTCCTCAGTTTGCATTTGAACCCAGACGACCCCCCCTCCTTGACGTTTGTTACTCTGTGTGCTGGCAGTTGTGTGCTTTGGTCTTGGGTGGTCTTTGACTGCTGACCTTAGCTGTACCTGTCAGTATAACATTGAGCTGTTGAGAAGCTCCTCTTTGGAGCCCTCTGCCCATCGTTGCACTGGTCTCATTTCACTCCGGTAACCCTCTACCATGACCCCTTTCACTGCTCCCATTCCTAAAACATAGCTCCACTTGTAGTTAGTTTTTCCCCACCTTATTGCTGGGGGGGAATATTCCAACTTTTGGTTGGGTTCCTGTCTTTAGTTTTTTTTTAAATAAAGATTTACATGGGTTGCCATCACAGTTTTATGGGGCGGGTCTGTAAAGCATGCAAAACAATTATCCCCCAGCTTCCCAGCTTCCCTTCCCTGGTACAGCACAGATTGTCTCTCATTAAGAATGTACATTTGATAGCCACTGGTGCAATTAATTGTGGAATTTAATGTCATATCTGAGACTTTAGAACAAAGCAGAGGCAGCACAGCCTATAGCATGCCATGTTAGGAAGTGTGGGAAGAGCTAAGCAGAATGTTATAAAGTGTTTTTGGAAAGTGGCGATGGAAGACTGTGTTATATTATTATCACAAATGTACAGCTCTTTTAATATTAGGCAAAGTTCTGGGAAAAACCCCAACAATCTTTTTCTTTTTTATTTCTTTATTTAGGGTTTAGCATAATACACAACTTTGTGCAAGGCAGTCTCCCAGGTGCAGCTAGATGTAAGAGCGTTTAATGAAAGGGTACAAGGCATTGGCATAACAAGCTCATCAGGTATTGTTGAATCCATACTCAAAACAAATAGTTCTTAGTTGCTTCTGGTACCCAAGAACCAGCTGGGGGAAAATCCCTACTGCATTTCATGTAAAGAGTAGCTGGTGCATGCCCTACACTCTTTAGCTGGCATGTCCCTGTCCTTCTGTCCCTTATGTATTAGGCCGGGTTCACACCTGGGCGTTTTTCAGCGCTGATCGAAGCGCTGAAAAACCGCTCAGCAAGTAAAATCCCATGAATCCCTATGGGCATGGTTCCCACGGGCTGAAATACGCCCTACGCCCAAACAAGTACAGGAGCTTCTTTGGCGCGTTTTTCCATGCGTATCCATTGGTATTCCCGAGTGTGGCTCGGGGGTTACCAAAGAGGTAACCCCGAGCCACACTCGGGATTACAGCGTAGGACTTACCTTGTCCGCGATCCCCGCTGTGTCCTCCGGCCGCTGCCGACTTCCGGGTTCCGTCCCTTGCGAGCGGCCGCGTCGCAGGGGGTGGAACCGGCGGAAAGTTTGATAGTTTAAAAAAAAACCCCGAAAAAAAGATAGCGAAAATAAAAGGAAAAAAAAATCATACCGCCAGGAAGGTATGAAAGTCAACACCTGCTTTCTACAGTTCACAAAAGCAACTAATAAAGACATAATATAAACAGCATTCAAACTAAAATAGGCCCGCATTTAATAGGGGGCAGTTATGGGCGCAACTCACACACCGCTCTTGATCCCTTCCCTGCCTTCTCTAGCCGGAAGTGATGCAAGTGTAGCTTTCGGCATCATTCAGCAGGGAGGAGATCAGCGAATGGACGTTCGCTGGTCTTTCTCCCTGCTACCAGCCGACACCCGCAATGCCAGTTCTGGGCCCACAACAGGGGCAGCTGAGCCTGGGAAGCAAGGCAGGGATTGTCAGGCAGGGGCTCCATTTACTAAACGGAGCTAAAGGGTTAATAGTCACATTAACCTTGCCCCCGTTGCATTCCAGAGGAAAATCTGTACAGAGAACAAATTTTCTTTCAGAATAGAGCATGTATTGTACAAACAGCAATTTAAAAAAAATGACTTATACTTTGTGAATGAGAAACATGTAACAAATATAAAGTAGGCGTTATCCCAATTTGGCTGCAGAAGTGGAAATACACTTTAGAACAAGAGTGGAGAAATTATATAGAAATCAGGAGCCAGTCTCTCCAATCCAGGAGACAGCATGATTTTTAGGAGACAATTGCATTAACAACAACTAGAGAACATCTCAAATGTTAGGCGCCAGCTGTAATTTTAAAGTAAGTAAATAAAAAGTAGGGATGCCCCGATACCGATACTAGTATCGGTATTGGTGCCGATACTGAGTATTTGGATGAGTACTCGCCCAAATGCTCCGATGCCTAGCCCGATACCCGAGCTTCCGGTATCAGGAAGCCGGGCAGCAAGTCCTTACACTCATTCGCCGCCTAGCTTCCTGATTGGTCGGGCAGCTGGCCAATTAGGAAGCCGAACAGCGAGTCATTACACTTCGTCCGGCTTCCTGATTGGCCATAAAGCCGGCTTCATGTTCCCTCGTCACCTGGTGATGAGTGAGCATGGAGCTGGCTTCCCGCCCAATCAGGTAACCGGGCGCCGTGTAATGACTCAGTGCCTGACTTTCTGATTGATCAAGAAGCTGACCAATCAGGAAGCCAGGCAGCGAGTCCCCCTGGCTTCCTGATAGGCCAGAAAGCTAGCTGCATGCTTCTTCGTCCCCTGGTGACGTGGAAGCATGGAGACAGCTTCCCTGCTAATCGGGAAGCCGGGTGGCAGGTCATTGCAGCCACCTGGCTTCCTTAACCCCTTCGTGACGGGAGACGTACACTGTACGTCCAGCCACAAAGGGACCAAATGACTCGTCACGTACACTGTACGTGACAAGTTATTTGCTGCACTAGAAGGCTGCTAACCGCTGAGAATCAGCGGTTACCTTTCAGTAATAGATGTCTAACTATCTAGAGATCCATTACTGAAAGGGTTAACCTTTTTCAGACACCCGATACCTTAATATCGGGTGTCTGAGAGTCACAGCAAAGCGGACACACATGTCGGCTTTTGCCGGCATTCTGACAGCTCGTATAGATCGAGAGATATCTCTCTCAAGCTATACTGGCTTTTTTTTTTTTTATCTTTTGACTTTCAAGAATAGATACAAAATGTTATGTATTAGACACATAATGTATCTATTCTTGAAAGTAGAATGTTTAAGTTTTCTGAAACATTCACTGACAGCTGAATCCTGAACTGCTGCAGGATCAGTGTCACTAACTTATTATCGGCTGTTCTGAAGTTTGAAGCAGCCTGATAATAACCAAAAATTTATTAATTTATCAAGCAGTAATAGTGAGATTAATTCACAATGACTGCCTGATATAATTAAATAAATAAAATTTGTCAGTATAAAAAAAGTGAAAAGTGTAAATAAATTAAAAAAAATAGTGAAAAGTGTAAAAAAATTAAAAATAAGGGACAAATAAATGAATGTATGTATTGCATTTTTTTTTAGCTTTGCTGGTTTTGTTAAAAAAAAATACTACAAATCAAAACTGGGAAAAAAAGTTTTTTTTTACGTTTTTTCCTCTTTTTTTAATTTGTATTTGTGCTAAGTGAGGCGTTAGACACACATATGTGATATAAATATATAGCCCTATCTGTCCTCTAAAAAACAATATATAATATGTGTGGGTGCACTTTGTAAGAAAGTATATTACTGACGTGGAAGAATCACACAGCAAAAATGTCAAAAGTGTGTCAGTCATTTACGAACAGAAACCAAAAACAAGCTCAGTCATGAAGGGGTTAATGGGACTTCTGGTATCGGTAGTGCCAGAAAAAAAAAATATTGGTATTCGTACTCGATACTCAAAAGCCGGTATCAGTGCATCTCTAATAAAAAGTATCACGCACACAGGGCCGTAACTACAGATCATGGGGCCCCATAGCAAAATATATGATGGGGGGCCCCCCTGCTGTAACGTTGCCAAGATCCCAAAGACTTCTCTTGTGCATCTGAAGTTGTCTCTACACTGTAGACTTTACAGGTGATTAGAGTTGTCATCAACTACAACCACTCCAACCCTTAATGATAAAGTACATGTTCTATGTTTATTTTGTCTCAGCAATCTAATGGGGCCCCTTCCACCCCCAGGTCCCATAGCAGCCACCTGGGCTACTATGGCTATAGTTACGCCACTGCATGTTCAGTATTAAACTTGTGATTGAGTTTAGTTATCCTTTAATGATGGGATACACTAATACTGTATATATAGATTGTAAGCCCTCATGGGCAGGGCCCTCCTTACCATCTTGTCTTGAATTGTATTGTGATTGTAATGTCTTCCTTATATTGTAAAGCGCTGCGCAAACTGTTGGCGCTATATAAATCCTGTATAATAATAATATAGTGAATACACAGAGTAATACAGAATAAGTCCTTCTCCCTTAGCTCCAGTTGTTCTAATATCACCAGACATCACAATGATGATATAATTAGTAATAATGGAGTGCTGAAAGGCCCCTCGTAAGTTCAAATATCCATGAAGATTGCTACACTCATGCTCATTGAAAGGGTTCTACTAACTACACACAAATAACAGGCACGGAAATGAAGAATGTGAAATACAATTATGAGACAAATATTTTGTGTGTCAAGATGAAAGGGCACATTGACTGCCTTGGGGCAGAGCCTCTTCCCAGTAATCGCAGGATTCTAAAGAAATATCTCCCTTATTTTTCTTTCTCACACAGATTGCAGTAAGGATATACAGTTCTGACTGCATGCTGTCATCACCAACCTGCACTGTAATTTCATATGTGAAGAATAGGGAATTACAGCTTTAAAAGCTGGTCTGCAATAAATCTTTGGAATGGAAGGAATTAAAAAAAGAATACAGAGTTTGTTTAAAGCTAAACTCCAGGCATGCAGCTGAATATAAAGCTAAAATACATACATGGAAGCTGTTTCACCAAACGCTACTGACTGTGCTCTCTCCTACTGTCAGCAAGTGTTAGGTTTACAACAGTATACAGTAGAGTAGAGCCTGATTGGCTCTCTGCCCTGCTCCTCCCTCCAACACAGTGAGGGAGAGGGCCACATGATGCTAATAGAAAAATAAATTCAGGTATTTAGACCAGATGTATTTTAAAGCCCATGTCTGGGCAAATAACAACTCACCCATATCTCCTTCCCACCCATTCAGCCTTTTTTTAATTACCTCTAAAGCGGTTTTCAACTCTGACATCCATGTGCCTCACCAGCACCTCTTCCGAATCACAGATTGCAGTGATTCAGCACTGCAATCTGTGTCCGCACCAACTGGCCCCATCGTCATTAAGTCATCTTCTCGTTAATCTTCTGGATCCTGAGAGGACCCCACTGGTGGACAGCCAATAGGAAGTATTCACTTTACGTAAGTAGAGAGGATGACAGCCCAAGAAGGAGCCTCCCAGTCTTCAGAAAGGAAAAAAGAAGACTCGGGACCCGGTGCACCAGTGATTTAGGAACGTTTAGGAATTTAGGAACTCGCTATAGCACGCTATATACTGAGAGCACCGCAGCCGGGACGGATCCCGACAATACTGTCGAGATCCACCTAGCTGGCTGATTGACAGCTGGCTCTGCCTATCTAGAGGCAGAGACAGCTGTGCCCGCCCTTCCCCTGTCCGCCCCTCCAGTCAGCGCTGGAGGAATTCCTGCGGGGAGCGGTGACACCCAGTCAGCGAGGGACGGTATGTGTTCGCTCACTTCCTGATCTATAGAGCTGACCTGTGACAGTTTCATTGTCACACATCAGCTCTAACTATGAGGATGAGTGGAAATCAGTCACCTCATAGTTCTCTTTTAAATACACATTTAAAGCTCATCTCCACAGAAACCAAAAATCTACCCTTGCACTGGGGTTACCCCCACACTGCAAGGACTGAGTGCTCATTTTTGTCTAGGGGCTGTAGTAAAACAGATTTATTTACTTACCTGATCCCCGCTCCCCCGCAGTCAGCGCTCTCCTCTTTTCACTCGGTGTCTTCATGTATAATGCAGGTCTATGGAACCTGCATTAGCCTTGATGACGTCAGTGGTCCTTAAACCGCCAGATAGGGTTGCCACCTGTCCAGACCCAAGCCGCGACTCATCCCAAAAAAATGTCCGTGCGTCGCTAGAGTGTTTGGGTTACGCTGGAAGAAGAGGTGGCAACCCTACCGTCAGAGCCCAGGGGAGAAAAAGCTGTGGGGATCAGTCTAGAAGCCCAGAGTGCGTGGTGGGAGCAGGGATCAGGTCATTCAATCTGCTTTACTCCAGCCCCTAGACAAAAATGAGCACTTGTACTGGCAGTGCAGGGGGGCAGCCCCAATGCAAGGGTAGATTTTTTGTTTGCCTGGAAAGGGGTTTAAACTAAACCCTTTGGTGAAAAGAAAAAAAAAATGTGAACAAGCCTTGGGGTAAGGAGTGGAATATGTTAAAAGAAAATTGGGGCAGGGAATACATTTAAGCCCAATGGAAATACATCCTAAACAGCAACAGTTTAATGGCAAGATGTCAATGGCAGTATGTCATGGCCCTAAACAGTTCACTCATTTTGCTTGCTCCCTGGAGGGGCTATTTAAAGGTAGGTTTGTCACATACATGGAATTTTTTCCTGATGGTGACAGACAGAGGAAGTGGAATATTTTTACAATACATTTTATACTCAGGTTGCGGGAAATCTAAATTTACAAAGACGGCCCATCCAAATATGTGTTCTATATACACATAAGACCATGAGCATGGAACGGGGCTGCAGAGCCTTGTGCAGAAGTCTATTTTATTAGCACTAAGTGCATATTTCTCGCTCGGTGCTATTTCTAGAGCCATGGAACATATCCCAGAGTCAGCGTCTGATCTTAAAATGCTAATGAAGCGCACACACATGTTGCTTTAATCACTCTCTGCCGTCTGCTGTTTACATATAGAGACCTCAACATATATCTTCTCCACTGTCTCTGGCCAGGGCTGAGGTTTAATGAAACGCACACTTTCGAGAAATAATCCGCATCCCAGTTAGGAATGTCGATGCAAACTACAAAAAAAAAAAAAAGCTGGCAGATCAGAGGCACGTTCCATCCGCAAACTTTCATGTAGAGAGAAAAACTTGTGCCAAACAGAGGGAGACGCTCTACTAATTACATTATTGGGCTTACTCAAGCAGAACTTCAGGCAATTATGAGAAGCCAACTTTCAACCCAGCTATGCATTAAAGCTCAACTCTAGCCAGATATAAACGGATCAAATGAACGCAATAAATTGATATATCATTAAATGTATTTTTTAAATGCAAGCAGTCTAAGGACCTGAATTTGACCTGGTATCAGCCTCTTGCAGTCTACCGTATCACTAAAATGCAGACTACTGGTTTTAGGTGCCCAGAGGGCCACATAATAAGTGCTTTAGGACCACAGGTTGGACACTATGGGCCTTTCTTGATTTTTTTTAAAGAAGGACTCCGGGGAAGAGTTCTATTAATTCTTGCAGTGGGGCTAACCCCCTCTTCCCCCGCAAGGGGGGGTGTGCATCAGCCAACCCGCAGTGCTTCAGCCAGCCCGCTGTTCTGTGCTGACATTGTGCTCGCTAGTGCAATCCAAGCACAGTGACGAGCTGTCAGCAATAGCTATAAGTCACTGGATTTTAATGAGAGCTGGTGGGAAGGGTTCCCAATCATGTGACTGCTGTGACAGCCAATCACATGATCAGAAAGCCCGCCTCTGACTCTCTGAATTAATATCCCTTGAAGCAGAGGTGGACAAATTAGCATAGAATTCAAGAGCCAGGCCATCCAATCAGAGAGCCAGCTCCATTGACAACAACTAGAGAAATCCTCAAAAGTTAGGCGCCTGCTGTTATTTTTAAGGAGCATTGGCTACCTGGATCCTGGGATTTGTCCAGCCCTGACTTAAAGGGCCACTGGGAGTTGGCCCCAAGAGGTTAAAGTGTATATTTAGCTTTTCTTTTTTTGGGGGGGTGGGGGGGGGGAGCTATCTATGTCTCCAATGGGTACGTTCACCCTCTTAATTTGTCCTGGTGATCTCTGTCACTGAGCCAGTTACCATAATGATATCAGATCCAAAATGTTAGCGTTGTCTCCACGGTAAGGGCCCATTCACACCACCTCCAGATCACCTCCAGACCTGGAATGTTTCCCTATGCTCTTCTTGTCCTCAGTTTACATCATTGCAGTCAGTTTCAGCCCAGACCAGAAAAATACTGCGTGTCACATTTTGTCTGGCCTGGAACGCGCACAAACGCGTCAAAAACGCACTGGAACGCAATACAAAGGGAATTTAAAAAAAATTAGGGCTTGTTTTGATGATCTCATCACCCCTGGACTTCCTTCTTCTGTGGAGAGAGAGATTTGTGAAGATAGGAACCATGATGGCTGAAATTCTTTGTAGAACTTGTGGAAGTCTGCCCAGAGCTGTATGATCCGAGGCATGGCCAATATAAGAACAATAATAGGAAGATGGACAAGTGGAGAGGCATTGCTGCCCAGGTTGTCCCTGGCTATGATCATTTGAGCAGCTCTGAAAAGAACAACTGTGGCAAGTTTATGTCTCTTATGTGCAAGCATTGTGCTGCTCTTTTCCTGGCTATTTGTAGCTCGTGCCCCAGCAAGACCTACAATTGAACATTTCAAAAATGCATCAAAACCGTGGCAAAAACGCAACGCAGTGTGTTCCACATCTGGTCCACATCTGGTCTAGAAAATGGTGTGAACCTGTCCTAAAGGGTAAGGATAAATCTTCCAAAGGGGACACCTGACAGCTATCTAAGTGGGGGATTCCCTTTCATTTGTAGACATTTCCTCTCACTTCCTGTTGCATCTCTTTAGTTATTAATCCTGACTAGTTACCAAAGAAAGAACACATTATACATTCCCTTCATCAAGTTTCTAAAAATTAGCACAAGAGAATATTACCCCTGCCCAATGGTTTGCTCTCCTCTGAGAGCGTTTGACAGGGAGTTATGCCCCAGGCCCACAGAGTGCTAGGAACGGACACCTGTATAGCACATCTATGAGTAGTCTTTTATATAATGTACTCATTTCATAAAGGTGCCTACTGGTATCACAGAACATTTTCCCAATTCAGCCATCTGCAGTTGGCTTGAACCTTCATAACACTCATTGCAGACCAAGGCACATTTGCACATTTTTAAAACTACCTTTAATTAGATTGTGGATGGCCTCCATTGAATGACTGTAGCTGCCCTTCCCTTTCTTTTTGCTTTCAGACCGCATGAAGGTTTTGAACACTTTAACAGCATTTCCCAGAATGTGTCTAATATGGTGAACGGATGGACCATAGATGCAGAGGACATGAAAGGGTCACAAGATCAAAGGTGAACATGATTTACTGCCGGACAGACACATCAAACAGATCCAGTAGATATTGAACTGGGTCAGTCATGTGACCAGATAAAGTGGATTAACAGACACGCATATGTGGTGTAAACCATTTGACCTGCACTAAAAGCCAGTGGAGAATGCATATCTAATACCATGGCCATGCTGAACTGAGTGGAAAACATTTTAACCAAATGGTTGACCTCCTTCCTGTGGGTATAAGAATACATCTATTACATTGAGAAGGTTTAAGGACACACGCTGCTTATAAATACTGCATAGTCTCATGCACACCAATGATATGATGGTAACACAGGGGTGGACATATTAATATGAAGTTCAGGAGTCAGTCTAGCCAATCCAGGAGCCAACGGGATTTTTTTAGTAACCAGCTCCCAAAAATTAAACGCTGGCTGTAATCTTTAACCACTTGCTGACCGTGGGGTTTAAACCCCCTTCCTGTCCAGGCCATTTTTCAGTATTCAGCGCTGCGGTACTTTGATTGACGTTTATTCCATCATGCAACACTGTATTGAAATCAATTTTATACCATTTTTTGGGGACACATATAGCTTTCTTTTGGTGGTATATAATCACCACTGGGTTTTTTTTTGTGTGTGTAAATTTGTATTTATTTCGTGAGCATTTTTTTTTTTACACTTAACTTTATTGTTATCACATAGGGTGCTCTATGACAGGCGCCAACCCGCATCCAGGAGACTCCCGCCCGGCCGTCTTTCAACGATCGGCGGACGGGAAACATTGGCTACCTGGCTCCTAGGATTGGTCCACCCTTGTGGTAACGATATGTACTCAGACTCAACAGTTGGGTGTGATGGGAGCAATACTAAAGAAGGTTGTATCACCATGCCCAGTGTTATGTGATACATGGAATTCACTGTTTGGAAGGACAAACAAGCAAATAAATACTTTCTGCAGCATCAGATAAAGGTGATAAAACCACTGTGATGGGGCTGATGGTTGCACATAATTGTCATGCATTTATATGGAACCTCCATGTCACCAATGGTAGGTGTGATCTCGCTGACCAGCAGGAACAAGCTCTTAAACTGGCCATAGTGGCTATGCATTTTTTCCTGTTCGGCCTAGTGGGCTGAACAAGAAGAAAGGCTTGGTTCCCCCCAGCTAAGCTAAAAGCATAGGCAAGGGAATCCCCCCTCCTACCAGACTATTGTATTCTGACAGTGTGTTCCGTAGTCAGAATTCCAGAAATTTCCAGACCGGATTCTTCAACAAAAGTTTTTTTTGAACAGAGGGGTGCCAACAGGGCCACACACTGCTCGAATTCAGCAAAGTCAGCAGGACTCGAGTAGTGGCCATTGATCAAGATAGCATGGATGAATACCCAACAACAGGGAATGCGATCAAAAAGGGAAAGCCACTGGGACTGAAGTTGTCAACAAGGGGAAAGGACTATTAGATGACAAGGAGGTCACAAAATTCTTACAGGAGCCCATATTGTAGCTTACAGCAACCTCAAGAGAGAATCAGTGCGTGTTGGGACATCTAGACGAATCTCAATATGGCCCATCTCTGGAGAAAAAAAACTAATCCCCCCTCCCATTTAAATCAGTGCGTGTTGGGACATCTAGACAAATCTCATTATGGCCCATCTCTGGAGAAAAAAAACTAATCCCCCCTCACATTCACCATTTACACATTTTAACTTACCTGAATCCTCCATCACATGGCCTCCATGGCATCTTTTCTAGTAAATAACTGGTGATCTACCACTACAGTCCAGGCATGAAGGCCGGTCTTATTACCACCCATGTGTCATGATGTCGTAACACCACCACATGAGGCCATCAGGAGCCTCTACGGGAGTACTTCACTAGCGATAGACCTTTTCTTACAACCAACGGAGAGTGGCCATGCCACCGGGGAGTGGGGTTGGTGCTTGAAGAAGGACCCTCCAACACCACAGTGAGTCCATTAAAAAGAAGACTCCAGACTGGGACTTTTAGGTGATAAATTGATCCTTTCATTTTAATTTTTGTTTTAATATAGTTAGATGATTAGCTAGAGGGGGGTGGGGTTGGTCAAGTGTAGTGGAGGAAGGACTATCCCGTACATCAGCTTTAAAGAAAACCTCAAAGCAATGCTTAAACATATCTTTAAAGGATTGTGGTCACCATCTAGGACAGGGGTGGACAACTGTGGCCCTCCAGCTGTGCTTTAACAACAAATTCCATCATGCCTCTGCCTCTGGGAGTCATGCCTGTAAATGTCAGTCCTGCAATGCATCATGGGACGTGTAGTTCCACAACAGGTGGAGGGTCGCAGTTGCCCACACCTGATCTAGGAGCTCCACCACTGGCCATGGTGTACCAGAGCTCCCACCGCCATTCCTGCGGCACAGCCACGATTGAGATGGTCTTGTACTTGGAAGTCCAAGTGTCAGAGATTCAAGATCTATGCTGAGCCGTTCAATTAATGCAGCAAAAAGGCTTTACAACGAGTGCAAAATCCTATTTCTACAATTATTAAAATTATAAAACAAAATGCTTTCCAAGGAAAATTCAACAGACCAAGAGGAAGCAAATAAGGAAAGTTTTGGTTTTTCTTTTAACATTGTAGTAGAGTATAAAGTGGTTAAACCCCATCTGTATACCATTGGGGACACTCTCCTTCACTTCCTGTCCCAGAGATACCACAGGAAGTGAAAGGAAATCTCTTCAAAGTAATTGGAAATCACAAAAATCACTGGAGCTGGTATTCTCATTGGAAGATCCCTCAAATTTTGGATTCTCCATCGTGTTACAAATATAGAAACAATTTAAATTAAGATATTAAAAAAAGAAAAATTGTCATCGAAATCTCAATATCTTGTGAACGTGGTGCAGAGTCTGGCCTGGGAATAGTTAATACCATTTTGGAATTAAAGGTGCTGAGCCTGGCCTCTCCCACCTGACCTGTCAGCAGGTCCGGGAAGTAGAGTTGGCACGCTCCATTCTTCGCATTGTCTGACACAGCATAAGAGATAACAGTGTAGACAGCCAAGGAAGGGAACTGATGACAGCGAATGCCGATCGCCAGGGAGGATAACACTTGAGACGGACGGAGGTGCCTGCACAGGAGCAGCTGGATCAGCATTGTTTATCTGCTGAATCATTCCTGATAAACACAAGGGGGGGGGGGGGGGTTTTTCACAACCGAAAAACTGAAAAAACAAAGGGGGGGGGGGGGGATTTATCACAACTGGAGCAGACAAAATCTGAAGCCGCTGTGCATGACAACAAATCAGCTTCTCTCTTCAGTTTGTTCAGATAAGATTGGAAAATGAAAGAGAGAAGCTGATTGGTTGCCATGCACAGCTGCTCCAGGTTTTGATAAACTCCCTTCAAGTTATTTACAAATACATTAAATAATATACTGCACTTCACAATGTTTTCAGTCCACACAAATATCAATGACGTGCTTGCTGTGCTATATTTTGATGATTTTATATCATGCACAGATTTGTTGCTGCTACAGCTGTGTCAGTATTGTCCGGTCTGGTCCACACAGTGTGCAATGCATAACCTTCTGCACTGTTGACTGAGCTCTATTCACCAACTTCTAAAAGAAAATCAATTACAGGATAAGCCACTAAGTCTGTATTGGGTGAACATTCCAGGGTCTGAGCCTGTGATTAGTAGTAATGGCACCACAAGCGAGTTCCGCGTTTAATGTGTGTTTTGTGAATATGGGTCCAAGCGTGCATCCTTGTGTGTGCTAGTAAGCTGTGTGTGTCTTCACAATTACACAGGTACAGCAAGGCAAGACACTCCACAGCTCCCTGTTCTTCACTCCTCCCTTCTTCATGCTAGGAGATGGATGGCTGCTGCAGACTGCTCTGTCCCTTGTGATCCTGTACTGGACAGGAAGTTCAGGGAAGCTGAGCTGAGAGAGTTGGAGCTGTTTGGAAACATGATGGCTGTAAGTGCTTGGGCACTTGTAAAGAAATATTTTGCTGGGTGATGTGTATTTGTTAGGGATGCACCGATAGCAGTTTTTTGGTACCCGACGATACCGATACCGGTGCTTCTGCTGGCATGACGCCGGCTTCCTGGCCAATCTGATTGCCCGAGAAGCTACATATTGTTTTGCCGGCTTGATTGTGCTTGGCCGGGAAACCGGCTTCCCAGCCAATCAGTATCGAGCCGGCTTCCAGTGCGATCAGGAACCCGGGCGGCCAGTAATGACTCGCCTCCCAGCTTTCTGATTGGCCGGGAAGCCGGCTCAATGCTGATTGGCTGGAAATCAGCATGGAGTCGGCTGTTTGGCCGAAGAGGAAGCCAGGTCATTACTCGCCGCCCAGCTTCCTGATCGCACGGGAATCTGGCTCCATGTTCCCCTACGGCATTGCCAGTCAGAGGAAATCTTACTCTGACCAGAAGTTCGGGTATCGGAGCATTTGGGTGAGTACAAGTACTCGCCCAAATACTTGGTATCGGCACTGTTACGGATACTAGTATCGGTATCGGTGCATCACTAGTATTTGTTTTATCTGGATTCATTATTGAGAAAAAGTTTGAACGTTGCATACTGCTGAAGTAAAGCTAAATAAGGGGGCAATATTCATTTTTCCTATATACACCTTCACAGGTACAATTATTAACGGAACTCTCAGATTTCTGCATAAGTCCAATAATGAGTTTCTACAAGTATGCTGGAAGAATATCTGCCGGATTCTGCTCTGGGACGCCCCACGCCGTCCCTGTCCTCCGCACTTTATTCATCAGCTCCTAATGCCAGAATTTTAATTGCGTGCCATTAGAAAAAGGTTATTTACAGCTTTGTTTGTATGGGTGCCTGCTCCTCGGCGACATGCCAAGGGGTATCCAGAGCACCGGTCAAAGTACGATCTGGAATGTGTCTCAACTTCAGGAAGGAGTGGGAGCAACCCAATGAAAATGCTACCCAAAATAATGACTCCCATCTGATGGAAAAGAAGGACATTGTGTTCAATGATCTGCTGCTGAAAACACCAGATAATAGTTCTGTCTCCTCCACTTCCAAAGGAGCAAAATATACTATTTAAAGGGTATCTATGGTCAAAAACTAAAATTAAATCTGTATTTCTATATTGAATTTCCATAGGTTCTATCCCTCTCCTAATGATCATATTGATCTAGAAAATGTGTAAACTTACGTATTGGAGATGCCCATAGGATGTACTTCCTCAATGCACTGACACCAATGCACTCATTGTGAATATGGACTTCCTTGTGTCACCACCCTCACAGAGCCTGCCTTCTGAAGTACAACTCAACATCTGAACAATGAGAGAAATTCTCCCTTCGAGGGAACAACTCTGAGCCTTTGCACCAGGTGACAAAATGTCTAGGTTCCCCACTGACTACAAGTCCCATGAGGCATTGCAAGACTAACAGATACAAGCATGACTCCCAGAGGCAGAGGCATTTTGGGGTTTGTAGTTAAAGGAGAACTATGGGGTCAGTGCTTTTCCCCATAGTTCTCCTAAGGGTCACGGGAGGACACAAACTAGCATCCTCCCGGGACCCAAAGCTCAGTATACCGCGTGCTACAGCTAGCGGTATACTGAGACCGCAGCAGCCAGGACGGATCCCGACATTACTGTTTGTATCCACCCAGCTGCGTGATTGACAGCTGGCTCTGCCTATCTAGAGGCAGAGCCAGCTGTACCCGCCCCCTCCCCTGTTCGTTCCACCAGGGGGGATCCCTGCAGGGAGCCGTGAGTGATAGTCACAGCTCTCTGCGGGGAGATGTTCGAGAAGTGAGCGAGCGACGGTATGTGTTCACTCACTTCCCAATCTATTGAGCCGACCTGTAACAGTTTCATTGTCACAGGTCGGCTCGAACTATGAGGCTGAGTGAAAATCACTCGCCTCATAGTTCTCCTTTAAGGTCTCGTTCACACCTAGGCGTATTGCATATGCACGTTTGTCGCGCGACCGCCGCGCGTTTCCGAAGGCTACTTGGCTGTATCCCAATGGAGACGCGCAACAAAACGGCCCAAAGTAGTACCTGTACCTTTTCAGGCGTGGGCCGTTTTGTAGCGCGTTAGGAACGGGCGGAAATACGCCAAGGTGGGAACGAGACCATTGAATACAATGGGATTTATATTTTTGAGCGTTTTGTAGAGCGTTCGTCGAGCGTAGAACGCGCTACAAAACGTTCAGGTGTGAACGAGGGCTAAAGCACAGCTGGAGGGCTGGAGTTGCCCATCCCTGCCTCAAAGTCTAAGTGCCTCTTTGATATACTGTATTTTTGTGCAATGCATCAATGGCTCTGCCATCCTTATCAGTGGCATTATTATTATCATACAGGATTTATATAGCGCCAACAGTTTGCGCGGCGCTTTACAATACATTTTCAACTTTGTCAGTGGCTCTGTCATCCTTGTGTGAACGCTCCAACAGGCTAACATGGGAGCACACAGCATTGCCACGTCCTGTAATCATGCCCCACCAGGGCAGGGAGCAGCACTGTCAGCCAATCAGGACAGCTCAGTGACATTCCGCTATACATCTGCCTTACGTAATACCCTCTAACCATTGCCGCAGTGGAGGAGAAGACAGGCAGGAGGGAGGGAGCACTGTGACAGCCGACCAGTTCTGAGAAGCGGGTGAGTATAACTTTGTTATTTTTGACCTCAGTGAAAAACGAGCACTGCAAGGGTTAATAACAGTTTAAAGTTCTTTGAGGAACATTGGCTACCTAGCTCCTAAAATTTGTCCAGCCCTGGGCTAAAAAAAACTTAAATAAACTGAACTCTGGGCACAAAAGCTTTCCTTCAAATATATTTCACAATAGCCACAAAGGATATACCGTATTTTTCCGTCTATAAGACGCCCCCATGTATAGGACGCCCCCCAATTTTCTTACCCAAAATTCAGAAATCAATATTTTCCATGCTCTTTTGCATAACTGATTACATCCAGTTTCAATTTTGCAGAGTAAGACAGCCGCTTACTGGTACCGGTATTTACCGGGATTTTGGTTTTATGACATTTTATGGGCTCAGAATGCTCCGACATTACCGCTCCCTGTTACATCTGGGCACTGGCTACAGGCTCTCCGCAGCATCAGCTGACGTCGGGTACATAAGGCTCATGATTGGAGGAAACCTGTTAGCTTGTCTGTGCAATCGGAAGTTTCACTCGTGAGGCTAGTTTGCAGAGTTATCGGCAGTTTTGCAACCGCGGTTCTCCTCTCGGCCCCCCTGTGTATAAGATGCCCCTCCATTTTTAGGTAAATATTTTTATGCAAAAATATATAGTCTTATACACAGAAAAATACAGTAAATCCACTTTGTGTGCACCAAACGCCTTTGCAAACCCAAATGTCACCTTGTAAAAGTAGCGGTGACATCATCACTGTGCTGTACATAGCCTGTGCAGAGAGCAGAGCTGTGGGAGGGGCCCAGCAGCCCCACCCACTACAGGCTGCCTGCAGAAAATTACACGAGGGGGCGTCAACAAGACCACTCACCCTGCGCAAGGAGGGAGAGCAGCAGTGACCAGTCTGTATTAGAGCAGGGGGCGTCCACAAGACCACTCACCCTGAACAAGAAGGAAGAGCAGCAGTGACCGGTCTGTATTACCGCAGGGGGCGTCGACAAGACCACTCACCCTGAACAAGGAGGGTGAGCAGCAGTGACCGGTCTGTATTACAGGAGGGGGCGTCCACATGACTACTCACTCTGAACATGGAGGAAGAGCAGCAGTGACCGGTCTGTATTACCGCAGGGGGCGTCGACAAGACCACTCACCCTGAACAAGGAGGGTGAGCAGCAGTGACCGGTCTGTATTACAGGAGGGGGCGTCCACATGACTACTCACTCTGAACATGGAGGAAGAGCAGCAGTGACCGGTCTGTATTACCGCAGGGGGCGTCGACAAGACCACTCACCCTGAACAAGGAGGGTGAGCAGCAGTGACCGGTCTGTATTACAGGAGGGGGCGTCCACATGACTACTCACTCTGAACATGGAGGAAGAGCAGCAGTGACCGGTCTGTATTACCGCAGGGGGCGTCGACAAGACCACTCACCCTGAACAAGGAGGGTGAGCAGCAGTGACCGGTCTGTATTACAGGAGGGGGCGTCCACATGACTACTCACTCTGAACATGGAGGAAGAGCAGCAGTGACCGGTCTGTATTACCGCAGGGGGCGTCGACAAGACCACTCACCCTGAACAAGGAGGGTGAGCAGCAGTGACCGGTCTGTATTACAGGAGGGGGCGTCCACATGACTACTCACTCTGAACATGGAGGAAGAGCAGCAGTGACCGGTCTGTATTACCGCAGGGGGCGTCGACAAGACCACTCACCCTGAACAAGGAGGGTGAGCAGCAGTGACCGGTCTGTATTACAGGAGGGGGCGTCCACATGACTACTCACTCTGAACATGGAGGAAGAGCAGCAGTGACCGGTCTGTATTACCGCAGGGGGCGTCGACAAGACCACTCACCCTGAACAAGGAGGGTGAGCAGCAGTGACCGGTCTGTATTACAGGAGGGGGCGTCCACATGACTACTCACTCTGAACATGGAGGAAGAGCAGCAGTGACCGGTCTGTATTACCGCAGGGGGCGTCGACAAGACCACTCACCCTGAACAAGGAGGGTGAGCAGCAGTGACCGGTCTGTATTACAGGAGGGGGCGTCCACATGACTACTCACTCTGAACATGGAGGAAGAGCAGCAGTGACCGGTCTGTATTACCGCAGGGGGCGTCGACAAGACCACTCACCCTGAACAAGGAGGGTGAGCAGCAGTGACCGGTCTGTATTACAGGAGGGGGCGTCCACATGACTACTCACTCTGAACATGGAGGAAGAGCAGCAGTGACCGGTCTGTATTACCGCAGGGGGCGTCGACAAGACCACTCACCCTGAACAAGGAGGGTGAGCAGCAGTGACCGGTCTGTATTACAGGAGGGGGCGTCCACATGACTACTCACTCTGAACATGGAGGAAGAGCAGCAGTGACCGGTCTGTATTACCGCAGGGGGCGTCGACAAGACCACTCACCCTGAACAAGGAGGGTGAGCAGCAGTGACCGGTCTGTATTACAGGAGGGGGCGTCCACATGACTACTCACTCTGAACATGGAGGAAGAGCAGCAGTGACCGGTCTGTATTACCGCAGGGGGCGTCGACAAGACCACTCACCCTGAACAAGGAGGGTGAGCAGCAGTGACCGGTCTGTATTACAGGAGGGGGCGTCCACATGACCACTCACTCTGAACAAGGAGGAAGAGCAGCAGTGACCGGTCTGTATTACCGCAGGGGGCGTCGACAAGACCACTCACCCTGAACAAGGAGGGAGAGCAGCAGTGACCGGTCTGTATTAGAGCAGTGGGCGTCCACAAGACCACTCACCCGGAACAAGAAGGAAGAGCAGCAGTGACCGGTCTGTATTACAGGAGGGGGGCGTCCACAAGACCACTCACCCTGAACAAGGAGGGTGAGCAGCAGTGACCGGTCTGTATTACAGGAGGGGGCGTCCACAAGACCACTCACCCTGAACAAGGAGGAAGAGCAGCAGTGACCGGTCTGTATTACAGGAAGTGACAAAGTGGTGACGTTTCACGTTTAATTACCGCACAGATCCTGAATGAATACACAAAGCACACCAAGACTCCAGTAAGAATGCACACGCCTCTTGTATTTAGACAGCATTTGCTTATCCCGGAGTTCAGCTTTAAACAAATCACCTCTTATAGCCCCCTCCATGCATTTCCGTATATCAATAAAGCCAGCTCTATGTGTTCCCGTGGAGCGTGTGTGTAATGTGACTCCTACATAGTAGGATCTGAAAAGCCCCCCAGTGGTCGATGTTCCCAACACAACCAGTTCGTACAGAAAAATGCGAATCATGGCGTCTCGAAAACTGCTAACATATGGGGTCCGTGGGCTTGCAGCTCTCCGGACACCCAAACCCCCTTGTGTCATTGGCGTCACAAATAGAACTGCTAAGAATGGATGTCACTGACACCGAGCGTCCTCTACAAATAGATTTTACATGGTGCCGCCGTGTGTGTGTGCCCCCTGACCGCCGGTCCCATCGCTTCCCATTTTTGTCCTACAAACATTCATCCCCGGCTATTTTCATACATAGCTTGCCCCGAGGGGGGCGCAGAGTCCCTATTTACTCTGTCATGGCTGTGATGGTTCTCTGGGGTGTATTTGCAGGCTGCTATACAAACAGATTCATCTGCTGTCATCTCTTTCAAATATTTGTCTCATTTAAGAAGCCGTCCTACCAGGGGGAGAGACAGAGAGAGAAAAAGAGAGAGAGGGAGCGACAAGTCGCCACAAGTGGTGCATTTATCTTTAACCTTGTCATAACCGTAAGGGATTCACTGACACAAGTCTTATGAATGGACAGGCAGGAGCCAGGGGCTTGGAAATCCACAGTGACAGAGGAAAGACACTGCTCGCTTTTAATAGCTTCTTAAAGGAGAACTCCGGCCAAAAACAACAAGATAAAAGTAATTTGCGTACTGAAAGATAACACAACGGGACCAGCTTCTGCTGAAATGTTTCGCTTCAATCCACAGATTCCCTATCGGAGGGCTTCTCAACCTTTTATTAATCATGGTACCTTTAAAAGTATGCCAAATCCCAAGGTACCCCAATGTAAAATGTGAAAAAATGATGTGTGGTCCCCACTTCCATCTCCAAAAAAATCCATTACCCTAGATAGGGGGTCTGGTATGGATTTTAAGGGGGGGACCCCAACAAAATAAACAAAAAAAAGATGTAGAGTTTCCCCTTTCACATCAGAGCACCCCCCATACATCAGAAGCCCCCCTTTCACATGAGAAGCCCCTCCTTTCACATGAAAAGCCCCCCTTACATCAGAGACCCCCAAAAAAAATACGAAAATTTGAAGGCACCCCTGACATAGCCAAAAGGCACCCAAGGGTGCTATGGAACCATGGTTGAGAGAGGCTGCAATATCTCTCCACCCAGGTACTTTGTTATCTTGACACTACGTGGCCAGCACCATTCCACCCATTTCCCCTGAGCCCATGTCATCCCGGACCCGACCCCAGCCTGTGGCTGGACAGTGAAAGGAGAAGCAATGCAATGATAAGCTCATCTCTCCATCATTTTGCGGGGCGGGTGCACCCTGCAGCAACCGATAAGCCAATCAGAAATCAGCTCTTAACTAACCTCAAGCTGGCCATACACTGTTAGAATGTGTGCCAATTCACAGGTATGGGCCCAAAATCTAGCAGCGGGTGGCTCAACATTCGATTACCCTTTGTCCGAGCAGCCGGGTCGTCAATGATGCAGTGATGGCAGCCAATCAGCTGAAGTCGCTATTTGGGTATTCTGACAGCGCCCAGCCTAGGCTGTTGAAATACAATAACCCGGCAGGGTAATAGGGGGGAGGAAGGTGGGTGTAGGGTTGTTTAGGGTATTTTTTAGATTGTATTCATTCTGCCAAAAGAAATCTATCAGTGTATGGCCAATAGTATTCCTGTAAACCAAAATCTAATTGGTTGCTGTGGGTCAGCGCTCTTTGCCTAATGGCTCAGCTACGGTCACAGTAGCATGAAATTGCCCCCTTTCCTCTATTTGCTATCCTATGTGCAATTCGCTGGTTTGCCCGTTTGGGAAACGAGGGGCTTATCCTCGCTCTGCAGGGCAAATACAAATCTTACGTTGCACGCTTTTTTAGTGAGCACGCCAAACGTTGGGAGACTAGAAGAGGAATCCCCGGCTTGCTGGTCAAGTCCTTAGACAAGCAAATGAATCCGGCAGATGATGACTCGTTAGTCACAGCAAGTCATTCAATGTGTAAATATGATCCCAGGTGGCCCGGAGGAGCCCCAACGCTAGGAATCTGTCTGGTTGGTGTCAATGAGAACCGCAAGAGCTTGCATTCTGAATCAGAGGTGCTAATGTATTTACCAAACCGCCCTCCCCAGGCCCTCTGCTGAAGGAGCCTGCAGTCCCTGTGCACCCGCAGACACACACCAAGCCAAAGCCAGCTAACCTGAAAGCAAGGTTTCGGAATTTCGGGAGCCCCTGGAGCGAATAGTGGGAATGAAACCCAAAACCCCAACATTGGTAGAGTGACACCCAGTTAGTCACCATGGCACCCATAGCTCCTGGAGCGAATAGTGGGATTTAGACCCATAACCCCAACATTGGTAGAGTAACACCCAGTTAGTCGCCATGGCACCCATAGCCCCTGGAGAGAATAGTGGGAATTAAACCCAAAACCCCAACATTGGTAGAGTAACACCCAGTTAGTCGCCATGACACCCATAGCCCCTGGAGAGAATAGTGGGAATTAGACCCATAATCCCAACATTGGTAGAGTGACACCCAGTTAATGGCCATGGTACCCAAAGCCCCTGGAGCGAATAGTGGGAATTAGACCCATAATCCCAACATTGGTAGAGTGACACCCAGTTAATGGCCATGGTACCCAAAGCCCCTGGAGCGAATAGTGGGAATTAGACCCATAATCCCAACATTGGTAGAGTGACACCCAGTTAATGGCCATGGTACCCAAAGCCCCTGGAGCGAATAGTGGGAATTAGACCCATAATCCCAACATTGGTAGAGTGACACCCAGTTAGTCGCCATGGCACCCATAGAAATAAACAAAACATTACCAGTTGCCATTGGTTTCTGTACCTTGCTCATAGTTAAGCATTTTTTTTTTGTAACAGCAAGCCGTAGCAACCAATCAGACTCCAGCAGAATGAGGGGAGTTTATCGAAACCGGAGCCAGGAGAATCTGGAGCAGTTGCACACGGCACCCAATCAGCTTCCGCCTTTCATTTTCAAAGTATGACTGAACAAATTGAAGAGACGAGCTGATTGGTTGCCATGGGCAGCTGCTCCAGATTCAGTCTGCTCCAGTTTTGATCAATTCTGATTGGTTGATGAGGGTTCCTGCACTTGATGAGAACCCTGTTTTTTAAAGGTTTAGTATTCATGGTGCCAGTCTGCCATTGCGCTAGGATCCAAAAATACAACTGCCAATGGCAACCAATCAGCTTCTCTCTTTCCTTAACAAACTGAAGAGAGAAGCTGATGGTTGTCATGGGCAACTGCTCCTAATTCTGTCTACAGCAGTTTTGATAAATCCTCAAAAAAAGGGTGCATTTCTTCAGGGTAAAATGCATTGGTTACCCATAGCAACCAGGCACACTACAGATTTCATTCTCAAACCTGCACTGGGAAAATGAGACAAGGATCTGTTTTGATTGCTACGGGCAACGGAGCTACTGTGTCCTAGATTGCCCCCCCCCTATATTATGCCGCTGGGTTCATTCAGGAGCAATATCAGCACAGAGCTACATCCATCATCCCCGGGCAGCTTATAAGATTTATTAATACTGACACCAAATGACTTGATTTCATTGTGATCGGTTGCTATGGGTAACTGCGTCATCGGAGCTCTTCGGCGCTGCTCCACTGAATAAACCTGTTGCAAGTACCAAATGGAGCGTTCAGAATAAAACGTATTCCCTGCTTGGCTGCTATGGGTAACTACACAATTTGCTCCATTTATCATTAATCGGCGGCGACAAGTTCCCGACCTTATAGTTTACGTTGCAATCCAAGAGCGCATCTGTTGCCCATAGCAACCATATACTTTGCATCAAAGACAAAGGTTATCCGAAATTCCACAAAGCCGGCATCGTTAGGAGACACAGGGATGCAAAATAAATTTGGTGCCCCCGCTATACATAGTATACTGGGGCACTGTGGCAGTATGCACCATTTAAAGTTACAATACCCCTTGCCAGCCTGACCAGTATGTGGTGCCAGCTGTGGAACTCCAGTTTTATCAATAAACCCCGCCTCTGCAGCAAGTCAGAGGAACTGTCATTACAGTGACACATTCCAGAATCTTGCGCCGCTCTCATTTGCAGGCAGCATTGACCTACAATATATATGATACCAGCTGCAAAACCGAACTTATGTTTTAGAAATAAACTCTCCTTTCTTGCTGCAGCAAGTCAGAGGAACTTCCCATACACAAGTCATGTAAGCCAGACATCCACAATCACAACTTATCAGATGCAACCCAACTTTGCATTCCAGGATCTGCAGTCTCTCACCCCCTTCATTTCCCAGCAGCACTGACTTAGGGTATAGGGTGCCAGCTGCAAAATGTAACTTCAGTTTTATAAATAAACTCCAATTTCTTGCTGCAGCAAGCTAGAGGAACTTCCCATACACAACAATCAACCAGGGTGGGGGGGAGAATAATTCAACAGTGGTTAGGGGGAACTACAACTCCCAGCCAGTGCTGTCAAGGCATTTTTGGATCTTCAGTCTCCCTCCACCCCCCCCCCTTATTCACCCGCAGCATTGACTTATGGTATTGTTTTATAAATGAAACCCCCCTTCTTGCTGCAGCAAGCCAGAGGAACTTCCCATACATGGCTCTTGTAAGCCAGACATCCACAATTACAACTTATTTCCCATTGAAGGATCTGCAGTCTCTCACCCCCTTCATTTCCCAGCAGCATTGACTTATTTTATTGTTTTATAAATGAACCCCTTCACCCCCTTTCTTGCTGCAGCAAGTCAGAGGAACTTCCCATGCATGGCTCTTGTAAACCAGGCATCCACAATTACAACTTATCAGATGTAACCCAAATTTCCCATTGAAGGATCTGCAGTCTCTCACCCCCTTCATTTCCCAGCAGCATTGACCTACTTTATTGTTTTATAAATGAACCCCTTCAACCCCTTTCTTGCTGCAGCAAGTCAGAGGAACTTCCCATACACAGCTCTTGTAAGCCAGACATCCACAATCACAACTTATCAGATGTAACCCAACTTTCCCATTGATGAACAGGCAACACTGCGAGGGGGTACGCAACCAGTGATTGAGGGGGGCGGGGGGGACTACGACTCCCAGCAAGTGCTGTCAAGACATTCCAGGATCTGCCCCCCTCCCCTCCTCTCCCAGGAGCGCCGACTTACGTTTTTGCAGTGGGAGAGATGTATCCACTCCTTGTCCTTTGGGCTCCTAAATGCATTTGTCTGCATTTGTCCGCGCAGCGAGGATCCGGTCGGAAATCAGAAGCCAAGTGAGAGGTTCAGGTGGTCACAGGCAGTGCGGCACCTCTGCATGGCTGGCAAGCTGGCGGCACCCATCAGTGACACATGGCACACTCAGCTGACTCCGGTCCTGCGAAGTTCGGTGAAGGGAGAGGAGGAGAAGTGGCAGAGGAGAAGAAGCCGCTCAGCGCAGATTGCCTGGGACTTGCGAGACGATCCTGCCCCGTGGTGTTAGATTTCAGCACACACTGATTCCTGATGACATCAGCAGCTGCTGTGTACTATATGGCACTGTGTGTGCGTATGTGTGTGTGTGTGTGTGTGTGTGTGTGTCAGGGGGAGCTCCGCCCACTCATTGCATATTGTAAGCTGGCGGGTGGGGGGCAGACTTGGGGGTCTATTTATTGGGCAGTGGAAATCAAATACACTCAGGACAGGAAATCATTCAGGAGTGCAGATGTGCAAATAGTGGAAGAGGAAATGCAACTTTGTTTCATCACAAGTCTGCTGCTAGGGGTGAGCCTTGTCCCTGTTCAAAGAGCATCCAGGAAGAGTTCAGGTCGCACAGCTGTCAATCCCCATCCCAGTGCGAATCAAACACTGCATCAGTGGGGCGCAGGATGATGGCGACGGGGAGAAAACCCTCCTGCTGCGCCAGCATACCTGAAAATGCGTGAATAAAACGCTGCATTTGTGGGGCGCAGGGTGATGGCGTTTGGGAGAAACCCTCCTGCTGCGCCAGTAACCGCGAAGATGCGCGCCGCCGCATGTAGTAAATCCCATCGCACTCCTGACCGGATAAAGCCCAAATAAAAACTGGGGTGTGCCGAAAGTGAAAGTCAATTTCCTTTATTGACTGACTATCGTGATGTCACATACACAAAGCGACGTTTCGGGGAACCAGGCGGTCCCTTCTTCAGGCAAACGAAAAGCGATGATGGCGTTTGGGAAAAACCCTCCGGCTGCTTCAGCATACTTCCCTCCGGCTGCTTACCGCGTGCCGCCGCATTACACCGAATGCGTGCCGCTTTATAAGACGCGCTGCAGTTCTGTTCATTATTAAAGGCATCCTGAGGCACCTTACTGCATGTTTCAGATGTGTGGAATGCATGACACGCAGAAAGGCACATAGGCACGCATGTGCTGTCGCACCCACACGAGAGGGAATGAGCCCTGAGGGATTGTTCACAACATAAGGTGCAAAAAAAGTCATGGAAAACACAGGAGAGTTGATATGCACCAACATGCATTTATAGTGCAGTGCGTTTTAATGCATGTTGCCATCCGTTGATGTTGTCAGAGCGGATGAAGAGAGACTGGCTCTTAAAGTGGTCCTCAAACATCAACTGTAGGCGGCTCATACACACACTGCCCATTACCCTCCACACTCCTCTCCTGCACACACTGCCCATTACCCTCCACACTCTCTCCTGCACACACTGCCCATTACCCTCCACACTCTCTCCTGCACACACTGCCCATTACCCTCCACACTTCTCTCCAGCACACACTGCCCATTACCCTCCACACTCTCTCCTGCACACACTGCCCATTACCTTCCACACTCCTCTCCTGCACACACTGCCCATTCCCCTCCACACTCTCTCCTGCACACACTGCCCATTACCTTCCACACTCCTCTCCTGCACACACTGCCCATTCCCCTCCACACTCTCTCCTGCACACACTGCCCATTACCTTCCACACTCCTCTCCTGCACACACTGCCCATTCCCCTCCACACTCTCTCCTGCACACACTGCCCATTACCTTCCACACTCCTCTCCTGCACACACTGCCCATTCCCCTCCACACTCTCTCCTGCACACACTGCCCATTACCTTCCACACTCCTCTCCTGCACACACTGCCCATTCCCCTCCACACTCTCTCCTGCACACACTGCCCATTACCTTCCACACTCCTCTCCTGCACACACTGCCCATTCCCCTCCACACTCTCTCCTGCACACACTGCCCATTACCTTCCACACTCCTCTCCTGCACACACTGCCCATTCCCCTCCACACTCTCTCCTGCACACACTGCCCATTACCTTCCACACTCCTCTCCTGCACACACTGCCCATTCCCCTCCACACTCTCTCCTGCACACACTGCCCATTACCTTCCACACTCCTCTCCTGCACACACTGCCCATTCCCCTCCACACTCTCTCCTGCACACACTGCCCATTACCTTCCACACTCCTCTCCTGCACACACTGCCCATTCCCCTCCACACTCTCTCCTGCACACACTGCCCATTACCTTCCACACTCCTCTCCTGCACACACTGCCCATTCCCCTCCACACTCTCTCCTGCACACACTGCCCATTACCTTCCACACTCCTCTCCTGCACACACTGCCCATTCCCCTCCACACTCTCTCCTGCACACACTGCCCATTACCTTCCACACTCCTCTCCTGCACACACTGCCCATTCCCCTCCACACTCTCTCCTGCACACACTGCCCATTACCTTCCACACTCCTCTCCTGCACACACTGCCCATTACCCTCCACACTCCTCTCCTGCACACACTGCTTATTACCCATTACACTCCTCTCCTGCACACACTGCCCATTGCCCTCCACACTCTCTCCTGCACACACCGCCCATTACCCTCCACACTCCTCTCCTACACACACTGCTCTCTGTTATACCCTCTGCATTACCTTATCTGCACATACTGCCCACTGTTATACCCTCTATACTCCTCTCCTCCACATACTGCCCGCTGTTATACCCTCTGCCCTCCTTTCCTGCACATACTGCTCACTGTTATACCCTCCACACTCCTCTCCTGTACATACTACCCGCTGTTATACCCTCTGCTCTCCTTTCCTGCACACACTGCCAACTGTTATACCCTCCACACCCCTCTCCTGCACACACTGCCCTCTGTTATACCCTCCAAACCCCTCTCCTGCACACACTGCCCTCTGTTATACCCTCTGCCCTCCTCTCCTGCACATACTGCCCGCTGTTATACCCTCCATACTCCTCTCCTGCACACACTGCCTACTGTTATACCCTCTGCCCTCCTTTCCTGCACACACTGCCAACTGTTATACCCTCCACACCCCTCTCCTGCACACACTGCCCTCTGTTATACCCTCCTAACCCCTCTCCTGCACACACTGCCCTCTGTTATACCCTCCACACCCCTCTCCTGCACATACTGCCCTCTGTTATACCCTCTGCATTCCTTATCTGCACACACTGCCCTCTGTTATACCCCCTGCATTCTTTATCTGCACATACTCCCCACTGTTATACCCTCTGCCCTTCTTTCCTGCACACACTGCTCACTATCCTCTCCTGCACATACTGCCCAATTTTATACCATCCAAACTCCTCTCCTCCACATATTTCACTCTGTTATATCACCTGCCCTCCTTTCCTGTACATGTTGCTCACTGTTATACCCTCTGTATTCTTTATCTGTTTGTACTGCCCACTGTTATACCCACCGCACTTCTCTCCTGTACATACTGCCTCTGGTATATCCTCTGCCCTCCTTTCCTGCACAAACTGCCCGCTGTTATACCCTCCACACTCCTCTCCTGCACACACTGCTTACTGTTATACCATACACACTATTTTCCTGCATATACTGCCCACTGTTATACCCTCCACACCCCTTTTCCTGCACATACGGCCAGCTGTTATACCCTTCACACTCCTCTCCTACACATACTGCCCGCTGTTATACCCTCCACACTCCTCTCCTGCACACACTGCCTGCTGTTATACCCTCCACACTCCTCTCCTGCACACACAGCCTACTGTTATACCATACACACTATTTTCCTGCATATACTGCCCTCTGTTATACCCTCCACACCCCTTTTCCTGCACATACGGCCTGCTGTTATACCCTCCATACTCCTCTCCTACACATACTGCCCGCTGTTATACCCTACACTCTCCTCTCCTGCACACACTGCCTACTGTCATGCCTTTCCCATTCAGTATCGGGCACACTTTTTGAAGTATTGATAAAAACGTTTCATCAAAAATATATTTTCTAGCTTATGTAATGATGAGCAGATATTTCCAGATGAAAGAGTAAAGTGGGTGCTTGTCCTTTATTGATCTGCATTGTGTATGTGCATTATATTATTATACAGCTTGAGTAGATTTTATCAAAACAAAATAGCCAACAGCTTCTCCGTGGTCATCTTATGTTACAGAACATTACCAAACTATCAACGCTGGGATTGTGTTCTCCTGCCAGGAGGTTGGAGGTGTGCCAGCAAGGTGCCCCTTCCCAGCTGATAATTGGTTCTGAAGACATATCATCAATCAGGTAGTCCTTAGTTTTTTTTATTTTTGAATCAATGATTGCACTCAGCAAGTAATAAAGGAGTAAAACCTGAAGAAAATAACAAAATAATTCAGAAATAATAAGAATAAACATAAAAAAACACATTCACGTGACACATAACATTCCTATGAACATACCCCTAGTACACTACTCAGAACAAGCTGGAGGTTGAATCATATGGGTGGGGTATAGGTTTACTTTTCTTCCTCACGTGTTAGACAAACACACAGTTCTAGGTCTAGGTATTTTTATTACTATTTACACAAAACAGTTTTATATTTTCTGTACTATAGTAAGGTCCCTTTCACGTGTTCTGGTCCGGAGGGGAACCGTGTAAAGATCCCCCGCTGATCAGAACGGATGTCACTGTTGTGAGATCTCTGTGTCCGTTCAGTTTTTTGTTGGTACATGGGGAAACGGATGTAAATGGACATGTGTCAGATCAGAGTTCTCCTGATCCAGCACGATCATGTCCAGAACTCTGATCCATTTCTATTTCCGGACCTGGCCAGAGCCGGAGGGGGGTAACCGAATATAAATGGACGCCCATCCGTTTAGTGCCAGCTGCCCATAGACTAACACAGGGCTTCCGATCAGGTCTTCCTGAAAAACTGAAAAGACTGTTTGGAAAGCTCTGTGAAAGAGCTCTACGTTTGTAAATATTATTGGGTTTGTATGAAGCAATAACAATTTTACCTTTCCTGAGGGTACAATGTTGCCAAATGTTCGAGAAGCGGGGATTAAAGGAGAACTATGAGGTGACTGATTTCCACTCATCCTCATAGTTAGAGCCGACCTGTGACAAAGAAGCTGTCACAGGTCGGCTCTATTGATCGGGAAGTGAGCGAACACATACTGTCCCTCGCTCACTTCCCAATCATCTCCCTGCACAGAGCGGTGACTGGTAGTCACCGCTCTCCGCAGGGATTCCCCCCTCTCCAATCCTCCAGCGCTGATTAGAGGAGCGGACAGGGGAGGGGGCGGGCACAGCTGGCTCTGACTGTAGATAGGCAGTGCCAGCTGTCACTCACACAGCTGGGTGGATCTTGACAGTATTGTCGGGATACGTCCCGTCTGCGGCACTCTCAGTGCTAGCGATATACTGAACTTTGGGTCATAGGAGGAGGTTAGTATATGTCCACCAGTGACCCTAAACTCCATACTCCTCTCCTGCACACACTGCCTACTGTTATACCCTCTGCCCTCCTTTCCTGCACACACTGCCAACTGTTATACCCTCCACACCCCTCTCCTGCACACACTGCCCTCTGTTATACCCTCCTCACTCCTCTCCGGACACCCCTCTCCTGCACACACTGCCCTCTGTTATACCCTCCTAACCCCTCTCCTGCACACACTGCCCTCTGTTATACCCTCCACACCCCTCTCCTGCACATACTGCCCTCTGTTATACCCTCTGCATTCCTTATCTGCACACACTGCCCTCTGTTATACCCCCTGCATTCTTTATCTGCACATACTCCCCACTGTTATACCCTCTGCCCTTCTTTCCTGCACACACTGCTCACTATCCTCTCCTGCACATACTGCCCAATTTTATACCATCCAAACTCCTCTCCTCCACATATTTCACTCTGTTATATCACCTGCCCTCCTTTCCTGTACATGTTGCTCACTGTTATACCCTCTGTATTCTTTATCTGTTTGTACTGCCCACTGTTATACCCACCGCACTTCTCTCCTGTACATACTGCCTCTGGTATATCCTCTGCCCTCCTTTCCTGCACAAACTGCCCGCTGTTATACCCTCCACACTCCTCTCCTGCACACACTGCTTACTGTTATACCATACACACTATTTTCCTGCATATACTGCCCACTGTTATACCCTCCACACCCCTTTTCCTGCACATACGGCCAGCTGTTATACCCTTCACACTCCTCTCCTACACATACTGCCCGCTGTTATACCCTCCACACTCCTCTCCTGCACACACTGCCTGCTGTTATACCCTCCACACTCCTCTCCTGCACACACAGCCTACTGTTATACCATACACACTATTTTCCTGCATATACTGCCCTCTGTTATACCCTCCACACCCCTTTTCCTGCACATACGGCCTGCTGTTATACCCTCCATACTCCTCTCCTACACATACTGCCCGCTGTTATACCCTACACTCTCCTCTCCTGCACACACTGCCTACTGTCATGCCTTTCCCATTCAGTATCGGGCACACTTTTTGAAGTATTGATAAAAACGTTTCATCAAAAATATATTTTCTAGCTTATGTAATGATGAGCAGATATTTCCAGATGAAAGAGTAAAGTGGGTGCTTGTCCTTTATTGATCTGCATTGTGTATGTGCATTATATTATTATACAGCTTGAGTAGATTTTATCAAAACAAAATAGCCAACAGCTTCTCCGTGGTCATCTTATGTTACAGAACATTACCAAACTATCAACGCTGGGATTGTGTTCTCCTGCCAGGAGGTTGGAGGTGTGCCAGCAAGGTGCCCCTTCCCAGCTGATAATTGGTTCTGAAGACATATCATCAATCAGGTAGTCCTTAGTTTTTTTTATTTTTGAATCAATGATTGCACTCAGCAAGTAATAAAGGAGTAAAACCTGAAGAAAATAACAAAATAATTCAGAAATAATAAGAATAAACATAAAAAAACACATTCACGTGACACATAACATTCCTATGAACATACCCCTAGTACACTACTCAGAACAAGCTGGAGGTTGAATCATATGGGTGGGGTATAGGTTTACTTTTCTTCCTCACGTGTTAGACAAACACACAGTTCTAGGTCTAGGTATTTTTATTACTATTTACACAAAACAGTTTTATATTTTCTGTACTATAGTAAGGTCCCTTTCACGTGTTCTGGTCCGGAGGGGAACCGTGTAAAGATCCCCCGCTGATCAGAACGGATGTCACTGTTGTGAGATCTCTGTGTCCGTTCAGTTTTTTGTTGGTACATGGGGAAACGGATGTAAATGGACATGTGTCAGATCAGAGTTCTCCTGATCCAGCACGATCATGTCCAGAACTCTGATCCATTTCTATTTCCGGACCTGGCCAGAGCCGGAGGGGGGTAACCGAATATAAATGGACGCCCATCCGTTTAGTGCCAGCTGCCCATAGACTAACACAGGGCTTCCGATCAGGTCTTCCTGAAAAACTGAAAAGACTGTTTGGAAAGCTCTGTGAAAGAGCTCTACGTTTGTAAATATTATTGGGTTTGTATGAAGCAATAACAATTTTACCTTTCCTGAGGGTACAATGTTGCCAAATGTTCGAGAAGCGGGGATTAAAGGAGAACTATGAGGTGACTGATTTCCACTCATCCTCATAGTTAGAGCCGACCTGTGACAAAGAAGCTGTCACAGGTCGGCTCTATTGATCGGGAAGTGAGCGAACACATACTGTCCCTCGCTCACTTCCCAATCATCTCCCTGCACAGAGCGGTGACTGGTAGTCACCGCTCTCCGCAGGGATTCCCCCCTCTCCAATCCTCCAGCGCTGATTAGAGGAGCGGACAGGGGAGGGGGCGGGCACAGCTGGCTCTGACTGTAGATAGGCAGTGCCAGCTGTCACTCACACAGCTGGGTGGATCTTGACAGTATTGTCGGGATACGTCCCGTCTGCGGCACTCTCAGTGCTAGCGATATACTGAACTTTGGGTCATAGGAGGAGGTTAGTATATGTCCACCAGTGACCCTAAAGAGAACTATGGGGGAAAACACTTACCCCATAGTTTTCTTTTAAAGGGAAATATAACCACTTTGTATAAATACCACAATGCATAAGCTGCTATCAGGATTTTTATCCAAAATCAACCCAACTTTCACACATTTTTCAAATTGAACCTTAGGTGGAAAACCCATGAATCTTGGGCAATGTGGCATTAAGCTTTGGTGGAAACAATGATAAATAGACCACATAGTCTGAATGGGACCTAAAAGTCTGCCTTTAAAAGGATCTCCAGTCAAATAAAAATACATACTGCATATGTGAATCATAATTTGGTATGTTACCTGTTTGGTATGTTGTTTTCTAAATCTCCCCATATGGCCGGTAGGAAAGCAGCAGTTTTACCTTTAAAATAACACATGGAACATAACTGGTCCTCGTGCCATATGAATGTACTTTTTTTTTTTGAAAAATTCTTTTTATTGAAGTTTTATACAATTAATACAATTAACAACATTTGCTCACACAACCGTGCGAGCACACAATAGGTGCAACCCCTCCGCCCCCCCCCCCAACCATATGAATGTACTTTACATTTACACCGCAATGCATCAATATGTTTTTTATATAACCGCAAAAGCCTTTATTCTTCTATAATATTCATTGAAACTAAAATGCCCGATAACTTCAGTGGAAGATTTTCAAGTCCCCAACATTGTCCAATTAGAGTTGTGGAGCTTTTATTAGAGGCTTTGTAGTGGCTCTTATAACTGACTTTCTTCTTGTCTGGATGTGCAGCATGTGATTGGCTTCACAGGCACCCAGTTTCAAATTGGTTATACCTCTAGATTTTTCAAAGGCATCTTCTACCTTTTGCATCAAAATGAATAAATGCGCCGACATTGATGAAAGAAAAAATTTGCATTTATTGTATTGGAGCTTGCAAAGCATTGCAAACACGATCAATGGATTGTAGGAGCAATATAGAGCCTCCTGCAGACTCTTTCTCCACCACAAGGTCCTTATGAAGGAAGGACTTTGAGGTATGGGGCTGGAGGAAGACGTGCATGTGACACCACTGCATGAGAGTATTACAAAGGCTGCCATTGCTGATTCTTTCTGAAAATACTACTATGGTAAACGTATCTCAGTCTGTTTTGTTCTAGCCTGCCGTATTGCAATGTGGACCAACAGACAGAGAAGAAGGGGTAACTCTATAAGCCAATCATGCTGTATTGCTGTTGGAACTTCTTGCACAGCCTTACAGAGAAACACAAGCACACAGTCCGATATGCATGCTGCTCATGGCTTGGAAAAAGGAAGGAAGCCCCAGTTTTTTTTTTCTACCTTATTCAATACAACAGATATAACAGGACACTGCCATCTAGTGACCAAAAATGTAAACTGCAGTAGTTGATGCAATAGACACAATGTGTATTCTAACAATTGCATTGCCCAGCACAGTGAAGCTAAAAGGCGCTTGCTGATTGGAGGGCAGAATGCATAGCTGACGTCATCAGTGAGCTGCTGCTCCTTTACTATCCAATCAAAATCTTAAATAAACTTTATTTAGTTTACCACAGCATATAAAAGCAAATTGATCAGGACCTTGTAGAGTGTCTTATAGGGGTAGATGGATCATAAAACTGGCTGAAAAGATACTTTCTCTGGCAACGAAGACAGTCCACACACATGTACTCCAGCTGTGTATGTAGCTGTTTGCCTCCACTTACACTAAATTCTGGCCAAGGAACTATTTTGCAAGATGTTTTACTGATACCTCTGTACGAAACTGGCAAAGTCGACTTCACAAAATGTTAGTAAGAGATAACATCCAATTTTATTAAGCCATGTTCTTTGGATCTCTCCCCGCCGGAGGGCTTGTTCTCGGTTACAACTTGCTCCAATATGCAAGGGCACAAGCTTGCAATAAAATGTACCCTAAACAGTCTCAGTTCATGGCAGCTCAGAACTAAATCTTCTGTTCTCTAAACAGTCTTATATCAATTAACATCCAGCACTTACATATGCATACTTATATCATTCTGTCACTTGAAAGGAATGCATGATTTTAGGGCTTTTAATAGGCTGCCACCTGATGATCCACTTGGCCTCTTCCTGAATATACACCCCTTACCCTACACTATCCTACTGATAAGGCATTGCCCCCTGCAGAGGGTTTTTTTCTGAAGAACCTGTCCTTTGGCACTTCAGGGAATTGAAGAAGAACTCCAGGCAAGTAAAATCCTAACTTAATCTTAACTAAAATAACATATTTATATTTACCCAGTTATTTTTACCGGTCCCTGCAGCCTCTCTCTGCCTCCGCTCCAGGGGTCTAAGGTCCTTTGAGTCATCAGTGCATACAGTGTATAGGATGTAAGGGACATTCCATCGCTGGAGCGGAGCAGAAGCCAGACTGAAGGGACCGGTGTAGGTGCTTGCAGGGATCGTGGTACAGGTTAGTATAACTATTTTAGTTCCCTAGACAAAATGAGCACTTGACTCTTGCAGTATAGGAGTAGTCCCACTGCAAGGGTTAAGATTTTATTTGTTCTTCTTTAATGTTGGTTGCTGATATGCAGCTTTCCCAAGTCAACCACTTTAGAGCTCAGACTCTACATATCAGACAGGTCTGATCGGGTCATTCTTTAGAAATGAGATCTTCTAACATCTTACGTGAATCTATTCTTATCAGTGTTCTACTTACCATAATGGCAATCATGGGCCAGTGCCTAGGGAAGAAGGCTAAGGGCCTCTGTAGATGGGTTTTGGACTTGTGCTGATGGGCAAGTGTGGCTCGCTTCCACTTTGCATATGACATCAGTTTGAGATACTTCTGAGATCTTTCAGAGTTCAATGACGGGTGTATGTGACTAGCAGTTGACCTCCTTCTTCTAAACTGTATTTGACATCCTTTTTAGACCCTTTTCACATCTAAGCATTTTGTAGCTCGAAGCTACAACACACTCAACATTAAAAATATAATTGTCTTCAATGGTGCCTGTTCATACCTGAGTGCGCAGGCTCCTGTAGCAAAATGGCCATTGCTCCAAAAGTACAGGAACGTCTTTTCAGGCAGACTCAGGTGTTTGGGCCCATAGGCTTTATTGAGAGTGCCTGAAAAACACTTGGAAAAACATGTTTAAAGGAGAACTATGAGATGAGTGATTTCCACTCACCTCATAGTTCTAGCCGACCTGTGACAATGAGACTGAGGAACAGAAGTATCGACCCTCCAGAAGAAAGGACAGTGTCAGTACCAATTCAGAGATGATTTGAGGATCTACTGCCGAGTGATACGTAAATAAGATACATTTTTATTATTAGTTTAAAGGAGAACTATGAGGTGAGTGCTTTTCACTAATAGTTCTAGCCGACCTGTGACAATGAGACTGTCACAGGTCGGCTCAGTAGATCGGGAAGTGAGCGAACAGATACCGGCGTTCGCTCATCTCGATCCTGTCACGGCTCTCTGCCGTGACAGGGGAGGGGCTGGATTCCCCCCTCCCCGCTCCGATCCGCCAGCGCTGACTGGCGGAATGGATGGGGCAGGGGGCGGGTACAGCTGGCTCTGCCTCTAGATAGGCAGAGCCAGCTGTCACTCACGCAGCTGAGCGGATCTCGACATCGATGTTGGGATCCGCTCCGGTTGCGGCGTCTCAGTATATCGCGAGCTGTATCTCGCGGTATACTGAGCCTAGGGTGACGGGAGGACGCTAGTTTGTGTCCTCCCGTTAGCCTTAGGAGAACTATGGGGAAAAGCACTGACCCCCATAGTTCTCCTTTAAGTGTGTTTTTCAGGTGTTCCCATGTAAATGCCTATGGGGCCAAAAACGCTTGATGCTGCTTCTGTAACACAAGCAATGCATAAAAATGCTAATAAAAAATATGTTCAAGTGCGCAAAAAACCCCCCAAAAGCCTGTAAATCACCTATCTTTCCCCACACTTAGATGTGAATGTAGCTAGTGCTGCACCAAATAGTTTTGAACTGCTTTTATTTCCTCCTCTTCTGACCACATCTTGACATCTGCGGCTAAACTGCAGAAGAAAGCTGTAAGAGAAAAATTTGTAAGAAATGTTGAGAAGAGTCAGAAGGCTCTTTATAGCTCAGAAAACAGGAAGACCATTCAGTATATTCACTTTCTTGGAGTTCTGCAGTTAAAAAACATATCCACCAAATCAACAGCCAGGTTGAAAATAGGTAACAGAGTTCATCAGTAAAAAGAGAGAAAAGAGGACGGGTAACTGAGGGCACGGTTCACGGTTCGCAGTGCATCAGAGGATACAAAAAATGCAAATCTTTTTTGTTTTATAATTAGTAGAAACAGTAGTAAGCAGTAGAATCTCACTCCCATGATGGACTACAATCTCATGTTTAGTTTACTTATTTGTATTGAGATTGTAGTCCATCACAGGAGCGAGCTTGGAGCGGTGACTACTTTACAACACACAGGGACCTTGGGGAACAAAAGTAGCCACCCTCCAGAAGGAAGGACAGTGTCAGCACCAATTCAGAGATGATTTGAGGATCTACAGCCGCGTGATACACAAATATGTGCAGCACAGTGATGATGTCACTGCTAATTTTACAAAGTTATAACTGGGTTTTAATGAGGTGCACATAAAGTAGATTTATATCCTTTGTGGTTGTAGATTTAAATGAAAGTTTTGGTTTTTGGAGTTCAGCTTTATGTTTAGGGATCCAGGAGGTTTTAATGTAAAGGTTAGTGTTAAGGTTACAGGGTAAGGTAGGAAGGAATAGTGTTAAATTTAGGGATACAGGGAGGGATAATGGGAAACTTAGGGGCTGATTTATAAAACATTCGCCCAGGGTACAGCTAGTTGAATGCCATTCACAGGGAATTACTACCACTAGATAGAGCCAGGGAAAATAGGAATTTAATAGCTTCTCTGCAAGTGGCAATAATGCAAATAACATAAACCCAGATATATACTGGGAGAGCGCTTTATAAGTCAGCCCTGTGGTGTTACGATTACAGGGAATGTTAGTGAGGGGGGCAGTGTTTTGGTAAGCCCAGGTGCAAATAGTCATTATGGTAAATACTAAGGATGCACCGATATCGGTATTGGCGCAGATACTGGGCATTTTTCCTCCGATACTAAACGCCAGTGGCGTAATAATCGCCATAGCGACCCAGGCGGCCGATATGGGGCACGGGGCACAGGGGGGCCCGGTCAGATGCCGCGCGGGCCGCCTGGGTCGCTATGGCATCTTATGCTGGTGGCTTTCACTAGCGGCTGTGAGAAGAATGCGCTGCTGTTCAGATCACTGACAGTGATCTGTGCAGCAGCGCATTCTTCTCACAGCCGCTGTGGAGTTAATGAGACCCAGAAGCTGCGGTGGAGCAGGCTGGACCCGGCAGTGGAGAGCCCTCGTGAGACCCCGCACAGCCCACCTGAAACCCTACACAGCCCACCTGAGACCCTGCGCAGCCCTCATGAGACCCTACATAGTCCTTATGAGACACTGCACAGCCTACCTGAGACCCTGCACAGCCCTCTTGGGATCCTGGAGACATTGGGCCGCCACCCTGGAGCAACACAGAGTATGTAGCTTCATATTATTCTGCATTGTGGTATAATTTATTGCTGAAATTGTAATGCCCTATGGCTGGTGGTATTCTGCAATACTGTATAATGTAGTCCTTCTACAGCTTGGAGTCAGTGGCAGAACTACCAGGGTCGCAGCATTTGCAGCTGGGACCAGGCCCTGGTGCTCCACCACTGTCCGAAAATCATTAGTCTGTACTGTTTAAGAAAAGCTGTCACAGGACACTAAAAAAAGGTATCTGTAACCGCTATTGGTGAGTACTTGATGCAAAGTATCGGTACTCATACTCAAAAATGTTATTGGTGTATTCTTAGGAAACACAGTCCTGCATAACTCTCCTGATTCAGGACTCTGCAACTGGAGGTTGATTTTAATTTACAAATCTGCGCTACAAAAAGAATTTGAGTGGCTGCTACCGTCAAGCCTTCTACATTCTTGCAGTTCTAATAAATGAACATCATTGTATATGCCTTGGGAACACTACTCCGTGTGACTGACTAGCACTGCACTCTGCGGTCTTTAACTAATGGCATAACTTTGCAAGGAGAACACTGTTTGCATTTGGCCACGTGAAGTAAGTCACGCAGAACAAAAATACAATTCCTTATTTAAACACAGCAGAGTCTGTCAATGCATGAATGGGTAATTGCCTTAGTGGTCCTATGGGACCCTCCAAATATCACTGGAACCTGTTGCTGATTAACCTGAATATTACCCCATTACATGGAGTGGAAAAAGCAGCTTTGGGGTGTGATCCCCATGTCTGCCACAAGAGGGAGCCGCTCAACATCATACAGTACTGGGAGAAGAGTTCCAATGCTTTTACACACATGAGCGCATAGAAAGATGACATCACAATTCATATTCCTTCCAGGGGTACTTTGCAAATCTGGAAAAGTGATCTGTTACCAATAAAAGAGCCTCTCAGCATGAAGCGATCAACATATTAGATACGTAATATGGTTTAAAATTGGATGCCAGCCAAACAGCTAAATGCACTGTTGAGCTTTACCTAACAAAAGATTTATATTTCTGTCCACCCATGCCTTAGAATTACACAGCCTGGTTAGACAGCACAGCCATTGACCTGATTTTTCTCTACTGCAAATAAACTATACAGCTAGGTCACCTTTCTATCCCCAGTGACTGTGATAGGACAATGGAGAAGCAGCAGGCGTCTGATGAGCTCATTTCTTGCTTACTCTGTTCTCTTCTACTGTCAGCAACAGTGGCGTCACAAGGAGGGTGCAAGGGGGTAACCACGCTCTGAAAAGTCGGGAACTCGGTCATGGATCGACAGCCCGACAGTTGCACGAGAGAGGAGGGGACCCGGCGGCATACCTTATCCTGCCAGGTGAACGTCCCCGCTCTCTTGCTGATGGATGCCGGCAGTTAACTACGCGTGACGTCCCATCCAGGTGCATCCCCAGCCGGGTGGCGCCACGGCTGGGGATGCACCTGGATGCAACACACCTGTCTGACTCCTAGCATTGACCCCCTTCCTCTATTTTCCTCGTTTGAATGTTGCTGTACAGCAGGGGTGGGCATTCCGGCCATCCAGCTGTGCTTTAACTACAACTCCCAGCATGCCTCTGTGTCTGGGAGTCATGCATGTGGCTGTCAGTCTTGCAGTGCCTGATGAGACTTGTAGTTCTACAACAGCTGGAGGGCAGGAGTTGCTCACCCTCGCTGTACAGCGAACTACAATGCTTTAATGAAAACATTACAGCATTCACTCTGAGTTCACCAAAAAAAAGCATTGTCCATGCACAGTATGTAGAAAAAGAGATGAAAATAGATGGCTTCAATGATTTCCACTGCTGATTACTCATGTTAGCAGCAGATTAGAAAGTAAAAGTGATTACAAAATTGTTTCAGTCTGATTTACAACACTGTGACCTTCCATTGTATGTGAAATATTTGGTTTAAAATAAACCCCTCAATACTTAAAATACTGAGACGCTGAATCACTACAAAGAGGCAACGTTTAAATAATTCCTGGTAGCATTGGCTGCTGCCCCCGTCTCTGTTACTACTGATCAATACTCCCATCCATCATAGTGATGGGCCAGTCAGGGCCAAGCTTATCCCTAGGCCACATACACTGTGGCATTGGGCAGCATGGCTGCCATGAGTGGCCAATAGGAACATGCAATAGGGGCAAACACTCAACAATCATTGCAGAGTTGCAGAGGAATGCATCTAGCAGCGTGTGCAGGTTCCTCCATTGCAGTGCTGCAACCTTTCAGACCTTGTTCCATCTTATACCAATATTTAGGGTGTAGGATGAAACATGGTCACAACATTTGGGGGGTTTTTCTCCCTGCAGTATTTTGTTTAAATCTTGTCTACATGTTAACAGTCTACAGCCCCACCACCACTAATCCACCTCCCAGGCTTAGGCCCCTTTCGCATGGGTGGTTCAATCGGGTTTTGTAGGAGGACCTGATCGGTTAACCAATGCTAGTCTTTGAACAGCCGGGTCTATACGGACGGGTCTCCATTTACATCCGGTTGCCCTCAGCTCTGGCCGGGTCAGAGTTCCATTTTGCTAGACCTGATCCTGCCGGATCGGGGATAATCTGATGTAGATTGACACATGTCTGTTTGGACTCCCCGACATGGGATCAGGCAGTTTTGATTCTTTCCTTCATTGCAAGATGGGAGAAAAAAATGGACGGACACAGATGTCACAGAGGTGACATCTGATCTGCACCGCTCCGATCAGGAGGGGATCTGTGCATGGATCCCCTATTGATCAGCCCGTATGAAAGGGGTCTTACTGTATTATGGGGTTCTTCTCCCAGCAGCATCTTGTCTATAGTTGATTTTGCATAGCTGTGATGTCTCCACCGTCATTCATTCACAAACCCATTCACCA
>NW_017306374.1:151267-165671 GCF_000935625.1 Nanorana parkeri
AAAAAGTTGGAAAAATGGCATTGCTGTATAAAGTACTGCTGAGATTTGTAGTCCTCTATGAGGGTGCCATTCTGCATTGCTGCAATGCAGAATGGCACCCTCTATAGAGGACTACAAATACCAGCTGTAATTTATAAAGCAATGCCATCAATTGGGCTAAAACAAATAATGATTTTATTTATTAACTTACCTTCACCTCTGGCTGTTTCCTGGTGGGGGAGGCTGCAGAAAACCACCCGTGTGTGTGTCCATCTCAGCGCGCCCGTGTACTCAGGCAGCTGTCTGCTGGGTCCTCACGGCCGAGGCCCACGGCTGCCCCCTGCAGTGCCTGCAGGCTTTTTTTTATTCTCGGCTCCCTCCACAGTTTTCGGCGGCCGACGGGCCCTCTCGTCTCTGCGCCGGGAGTGTCAGGAAGACCTGATACTCCTGGCGCAGAGATGAGGGGGCCCGTCAGCCGCCGAAAACTGTGGAGGGAGCCGAGAATTTAACAAAGGCCTACAGGCACTGCAGGGGGCAGCCGTGGGCCTCGGCCATGAGGACCCAGCAGACAGCTGCCTGAGTACACGGGCACCATGAGATGGACACGTCACACACAGGGGGCCCATCAGCCAATGTAATCACTCCCGGCGCAGAGATGGGGGGGCCCGCCACATACCGATCCGATGGTAACCGGCAGCCGGACACCAACGGGCCCCCCCATCTCTGGGCCCCCATAGGCTCAGGTCCCGGTGCGGCGGCACCGCCCGCACCGGTGGTAGTTCCGCCACTGCCATTCACACCTGTGAATGAAAACACTACAAGTCCCATCGGGCACCATAGCAGAGGGAATCATAGATCTGAATGTACTGTAAGTGCTGTGACGTTACCACATTTGAAATCCATTGATAACTTTCTCAGCTCCATAACCGAAGATCAAGACCTCCATACGGATCTGGGATGAAGGAGCAGTCTGCAGGAGCCTGTGCACTGCACCCACAATCCACTCATCACATTTTGCAATGCTTTGAGGGATCAAATGAAAAGAAAAGAAAAATGTAGTTTTTCCTAATCAATGTGGGGGCATTTATGATTTTTTTTGGAAAAGGTGAACTATGCTTTTAAAGTGGACTTTTATCCCCTTTCACTAAATATCACATCAGCATGCAGCTCTGCATGCTGAAATGAAATCATCTAACATTCATTAGTTAAACAAACATATTTTTCACATCAGCAGAGCCTTCATCTGTGATCTCAGAGAAAGGCATTTTTCCTCCCCTGAGATAATGTGCATGGTCACATGTCCTAGTCACATGTGCCAGAGTTCCAGGAAGTAAAGGGAGATATATTAATCTGTCCGTAGTAAAAATGGCCACTGTGAGAAGACTGGGGAAGAAAAGAAAAATAATGTATACAAAGCCGTTAATTATCTAGAAGTATGTGATTGTAGATTGTCATTACTAAACATTTCTAAAGATGTCTTTGTTGTCATTTCACAGATATGTGTAAAGTTCCTTTTTAAGTTAATGATAAGTACACTTTTGCTATTTCAGACATTTACAATGTGCTTTAAATATTTAGAATTTTGTTTACACAAAATGATAGAGTGCCAAGCGACTGGCGAAGGGCTAATGTGGTACCTATATTCAAAAAAGGGTCAAAATGCCAACTGGGGAACTATAGACCAGTTAGTCTAACATGGTATGTAAACTATTAGAGGGAATTATTAAGGATTACCTAGTGGAATTCGTCCGGGGTCATAGTATAATAAGTGATATGCAGCACGGATTTAGGAAGGATCGTTCTTGCCAGACAAACCTGCTGACCTTTTACGAAGAGGTAAGTAAAGATCTGGATGGGGGAGGCCGGTGGACTTAGTATATCTGGACATTTCCAAAGCCTTTGATACGGTGCCACATAAACGCTTGTTATACAAGCTATGGGCGTAGATGAAATAGTGTGCACGTGGATAGAAAACTGGCTCCAAGAACGTGCACAAAGAGTGGCACCTTTTCAGACTGGGCGGAGGTCATGAGTGGCGTGCCCCAGGGTTCTGTGCTGGGTCCCATGCTTTTTAACCTATTTATTAATGATATCGGGGAGGGAGTGAATAGTCATGTCTTAGTGTTTGCTGATGATACTAAAATTGGGAGGGTAGTAGACATAGACCTAGACATTAGAACATTACAAGAGGACCCGGATAAACTCGGGGAGTGGGAAACTGTATGGCAGATGAAATTCAATGTCGATAAATGTAAGGTAATGCACCTTGGAGTTAAAAATAGGCAAATGGAATATACACTTATGGGTGCGCCACTAGGGAAGTCGGAAACGGAGAAGGATTTGGGGGTCATTATAGACCGCAGATTGAAGAACAGCTCGCAGTGCCAGGCTGTAAACAAAGCAAGCAGAGTCCTGTCTTGCATTAAGAAGGGAATGTATTGCAGGGACAAGTCTATAATTTTGCCACTTTACAGATCACTGGTTTGGCCACATCTGGAGTATGTGGTCCAGTTTTGGTCACCGATACTCAGAAAGGATGTCCTTGAGCTGGAAAAAGTTCAGAGGAGGGCAACCAAACTTATTAAGAGGTTCGAGGACCTGAAATATGAAACAAGGTTGTTAAAATTAAATATGTTCTCTTTGGAGGTGGGAGATTAAGGGGGGACAAGTTTTTCCTGTATAAACTATTCAAGGGCGACAGCAACATTATTAACAAACTGTTTGCGGTTAGCTCCGTAACAAAGAATAGAGGGCACAACCAAAAATTGGTGGAAAATTAAATCAAAACACAGGGCGCAGGGGGTTCTTCACAGTCAGAGCGGTTAAGGTCTGGAACTCGCTGCCACAGGAAGTGATCTCGGCTAAGAGTGTGGAATCATTCAAGAGACTGCTGGACGAGTTCCTCGGAGACCATAACATACAGGGGTACAGGTACGCCTAAGAGCAAAATCCCACATGGACTAATACACACGTACACACCTGCTCAAACATAAATGCATACACACAATAGGTTGGACTTGATGGACATATGTCTTTATTCAACCTCAAATACTATGTAACTATGTAACATATTACAAAACATAGAAACACAGAACAATATGTTAAAACAACATAACGCCAAAAACAAACATATGTAAGGACAGGGAATTGGTGGTTCTGATATAACAATGTTGCCATATTGTACTAGATCCCTGGGCTTGCTTTTGGGTGAGACATTTGGAAGTATTCTATCATTTTCCATAAAATTTTGGGTCTGTAGTAGGAAATAAATCCATAGACAGTTTCCTCCTTTGGTGGGATCCTGGGTAACATAGAAGCCTCTGTTAAGGGGGGCCTGTTGGACCGCTGAAGAGCAGCGCCCCAACTCTCCTACGTGCTGCTACTATAGGCTAGTTTAACCCTTAGAACTTAGTAACCCTTAGTAGGAGAGCAGCCCCCCGACTCTCCAGCGTGCTGCCACCATAAGATATTTTAACCCATGCTGCAGCACTTAGCAGTTTTAAAAAACCTGAGAGAAGAGCACTTTCTTTTACTGTATATGCAGCTTGAATGCATTACAGTAATAAATAAAGAGGGTGCATTTGGGATTTAAAGAGATATAACTGCATTTAAAAAAAAAACTCTGCCTACAGTAACCTGCAAAGAAGATAAATACTCGCCTTTCCAATGGGCAGCATGTTTGCTCCCTTGCAGAGCTACAGCCGCTGCTGGTGTCCAGCGCTTCCAGGTGTGCTGGATACCTGCCTGGTCCCCCATTAAGTGCTATGTTTCCTCCTGCCAGCCCCTTCCTTACTATTATTTCCTGTAGTAACACATGGGTTGGTGGGAGGAACTATCATGTGCAATGGGGGGACTAGCTACCCAGCACACCCAAAAGTGTTGAATAAAAGCAGCAGTCCTAGCTTCTTAAGGGATTTATTACACCATCTACTGGAAAGGTGAGCATTCATTTTCTTCTGTAGACTGCTCTGAGTTTTGATTAGTGGGGTTAGTAACAGGGTCCCTTTAAGAAAACGCTTTAGATGAGAAGAGGAAGTCCTGAGACAACATGTCCCTACAGCAGACCTCCAGGCACAAAAATCTTATTATATATATTTCTTAATAGTTGTTAGCATATAAATCCACTGTGAGCAACAAATGCCTTTGCAAACCCAGTTTTTAACTTGAGAGCTGCCGTAATATCATCACTATATTGGATGTATCCTATGCATAGAGCAGAGCTGTGGGAGGGACCCAACTGGCCCCACCCACTACAGTCTACTAGTGGAGGGGCGGACACAAGACCAGTTACCCTGCACAAGGAGAGAGAGAGTAGCTGTGACCAGTCTTTATTACAGGAAGCTCCTGCACAGAGGTAAAACTTCACATTTGGTTACTGCACAGATCACTTAGCACATGATGTAAGAACTCACATCCCTCTTATGACAATATTTTCTTATCCTGGAGATAAGCTTTTAGCACAAAAAGGCCACTGTGCTACACAGCAGGAGAGCCTCAACTCAGCTAAGCATAGTATAACTCTGCAGTGCCAAACAGCTAACCAGCCATATATTATGATATGTCTCCATGACCAATGCTATCAAATCACATACCTAGGATACAGAAAATAAAATGTGTACATTTTTAGTCCTTTGTGCCTCTGGAGACCGTTTCATGTGTATGGACGGATATGTTTGTAAAACCATCTGTTTGACAGACGTGGTCCATGGAGAGCTGAGTGCATCCTTAGACTGTAACCTAATATGAGCCGCAGCAAGCTCTGAACAAAGCGCTCTGTCCCAGCATAAGGACTTACTTGTTGGCTGTTCTACATTCCCCTTCCAGTGTGGTCAACAACTCATTATACACACCTGGTTTACACATCAGAACCGGCCTTGCTGCTTTCAATTCGCATGGGACTCCGATAGGATGTTCTGGTAATGAGACTATCATCTATAAGTTCCTTTCTATACTGCGCTGTCACAGACATGACAAGCTAGATATGGAAAGTGGCGGACCCTTCATCACTGCCGGCCCTAATCTACATTCCAGACTGCCGGGAAAAAGGTGGAAAACAAAAACTTATCAACACATACATTTACCTTGTAGGATCAAAACCGAAGGGAAAAGGTTACCCAATTGCTGCATGCTGCTTCTGAGAGGCATCTAGACCTTTCAACACAACCACTTAGAGCCAAAGGCTGTTTTTTTCTTAGGATGCTCTAAAAATATTATGTGGTATGTTAAAACCAAAACCTTTTTTATTTTTTTAGGTTTCCATAGACCGGTGGTGGGTCAAAACCCATCTTTGTTTCTGTTAGGAAACCAGACAGAAACTTAAAATGCAGGTTTAAAAAAATAAAAGGAGTTGATTGAAAACAACGATAAACATAAAGTGCAAAAAACAATGGAGAAAGTCCAGGGCGTCGTTAGTGGCAAGCCAGAGGCCAGATGCCAAAGCGAGTAATCTGCTGAACTAGGTCAGAGAACACTGAGAGCTGAATGAAAGGAAACAATAGACAGAGTCAGGAACCAGAAGATCAGTCAACCAGAGCCAAGGTCATACATGGAGAACAGGAACAACTGCAGAGCACTTGGTAGATCAGAACACACACAAGGGCGGAGACTGAATGGACAAGCTGATGGTTAAATAATGAACTGGTATTTGCATCATCACTCTGAGACAGAAATTTGTCAAAAGTTTTGGTAGTAGTTGCAGAATAATGACATCAAGTGAGTGCTCACCGGGGGAGGTAGACCCACAGAGCTAGGTCAGTTGCAGAATAATGATGTTACCTGGTTTGGTCATAAGAGGGTGCCAAACAGGAACAACAGTGTCAGAAACATTATACAAGCCATGCTGCAAGCAACTGGACAAGTAAAGGTAAGAAACTCTGACAGTTTCTACAAGAAGCTGAACCAGAAGAAGCACCGAACACACGTCAAGAGTCCAAAACTGTATTTTATTATCCACAGATGTCTGACATGTACTAAAAACCAGCCAATGCGTTTCAGGGGCCAACAATTCCCCTTCATTATGGCCCTGGCAGCTGTCATATGTTATCTTGGACTCTAAAGCAGAAACCTGGATAATTCAGTCTGAGGGGACATGAAACTAGAAGAAGCTTGGAGCTTTCCATGAGGGCCAAGGATTAGCATATATTATAATGGATGTCTGTGTTAAGAGGCCGTGCCGAGGCTTTTGTCTTCATCCCCATTTGGGAGGTTTACTCTCTGTTTGTCCTGACCACCACTATCTTTGGGACTAAGAAGTAATGAAACATTTTACATTTGAAGTTGAAAAACTTCACACCAGGACAGTAAGGGAGTATAAATCTTCCAGCTGGGACACTTTTTCGGGTACATCTGTCTAAAGAGGAATTTCACTCACTTTGAAAAGATTTCTTCTCACTTCCTTTAAAGTGACCCTGTTGAACCTTTAAAGTGATCCTGTACTGTGGAAAACAAAGTAAAGTTATGTTGGAGAATGGTAGCAGATATCATAACATCACTGTCACTGTCCTGATCCATAGCTTCAGCAATTAGAAAAACATAATACTAATAGGTAGGGATGCACCGGTACCAGTTTTTCGGTATCAAGTATGAGTACCGATATTTTTTTTCCGGTACTTACCGATACCGAATACCGATACCGGAAGTCCCATTAGGTAAGCCAGGCTGGCGTGTAATGACTCGCCACTGGCTTCCTGATTAGCTGGGAAGCCGTCCCCATGCTTCTCGTCACTAGGTGACAAGGAAGCATGGAGCCGGCTTCCTGATGGGCCAGGAAGCCGGCTCTGCTCCCTCGTCACTTGTGACGAGGAGGCATGAAGCCGGCTTCCCGACCAATCAGGAAGCCGGGCAGCGAGTCTTTACACGCTGCCCGGCTTCCTAAATGGCCGGGAAGCCGGCTCCATGCTCCCTCTTGTTGGGGGAGTCAAACTGCTGCAGGAATAAAGTGTAAATGCCTAAATGCAGTGGTATCCTACACCTGACAGTCAGGCCATTTTGGCTGGCTAAGCCTTAGCATTTCTGAAGTTTGCTTTTCCATTCTTACCTCTTAAACATTCCTATTGGCCAATAAGGCTACTCTAGGTGCCTACACTTCATAACTGCAGTAGTTTTCCTTTTTTCCCCCAGTGACAGAGTCTCTTTAAAACAAATCTGCCATTATGTTTTTTTCAAATAAACTAGTTGGAGATCAAATTAGGAATCATCTAAAAGAAAGCCTGTATTAAGGAAATATGCTGCCAACAATTCTTTAAAAATGTCACCAGGACAGGAGGTGAGGGAACATGAGGAAACATTTTTACATTTTTGTAGATATGATATACTGTATATCATACATGAAACATCTTTTAATAGGGACCCTTGTTCTGGTGTCCACTGTCCAAAGGTGGGATTTTCCCCTATATTGGAAAGATTTCTATTTATTACCTGTTGTGTCTATGGCAAAAGAAGTAAAGAAAATTCTCTCCAAACGTGGACAAAGATGATAACCTGACAGATGTTCTTACTCTTCCCAACACTATCCAAATACTACAAGAAGACGTTTTGCCTGGAGTTACTACTAAGCAGGAAGTAAAACCTGAATATGCAAAGGAAAAATATGTCTGCCGCCATACATATATTTACAAGCTACATCATGACACAAGGCTTTTAAAACGTTTACACACACTAATAAGATTACTTACATCCGACTGATCACTTTCACATGTATAGCTTCAAAAAAACAAACATAAAAGACTATAGTTTGCCTTCAAGCAAATAAAAGGAAAAATGGTGATCATAAACCGAATGAGGTAATAAGGCATAACTGGATACATTTTTAAGGTGAGTGGGAAGAGTAATGATTTATTTTGGTTCAGAAGGTTAGAACGGGTAGAAAAAAAAAACAGGCAAATAGGAAAATGGACATTTGGAAGTAATTGAATTGACACTGGCACGCCATATGGATTTCCTGTTTAAATGCTGTGGCCCCCCCTGGTTTGTACAACTACATTGAATCCATTTTATTTAGCGTTGTCTTCACATGTGGTTTGCTTCATGTTTTCTGCTATTGTTTATCTTCTTATTAGCAGTGTGCTTTTTTGAAGTTTATGCATACGTTGCCTTATTTGTTGTTTTACATGTGATTTGCTGGACTGACGGAAAGAGCTGTAATTGTCAGATGGGGTCTGTATGTCTCTGGAAGGAGTAGGGGCATGACAGCTGTCAGCTTTTACAGTTTCACATTCCCTTCACTTCATGTTACTGGTTCTATTTTTCTCTTACTACCATTTTGTTAGTCACCCTAGAAGTTTTTTGCTCAGTGATAGCGACAGAATATGCCTCACACATAGAGATTTGGATGCATTTGGACGCCCATGTGACTTTTGGTCTGTGTGCATGACTGACGGGGTTACCTTTTAAGGGGGCAAAGTTGTTTTAAGATGAACTTCAGTAACCACAAATGAACTCTCAATATAAATCCACTTTGTCTGAAGCAAAATAGGATTTTTGCAACCACGGGGAAATCCTTTTTTTTGTGTTAATTGAGGGACACAGAGTTTTTCACCATTGGTTATACTGCCACCTACAGGTGGATTAGACACTGGCAAACAAAAAAAGCTGTAGGCCAGCCCAGGATAATCCCTGCTACTACCAGCATGTCTAACAGGACTATTCACAAAAGGGTGAAGAGTTTGGAGAAGGCAGGAGAAGTGAACAAGCTAGGCCACAACAGCTGATTTGGAAAAATTCTCCAATTCAGCTCACTTTCCAGTTCAGCTATGTTTTCCTAGATTGTTCACTTCTCCTGCCTTCTCCAAACTCTTTACCCTTTTGTGAATAACCCTCTAAGTTTTGTAGAAAATAACTACTGAGAGCATGATCATAAACACAGGAGGGTATGACTGATCAGGATCCCTGTACCTGAAGACAAACCTGTCCAGTTTGTTGTTGCACCTATAGGCAGGTCAACATACAGCATTCTGCAACTGTGACACAGGACCTGGGACACTTGTGGCTGTGAGGACCACTGCCCCAGGTCCAGACATTGCTGGCTGTGGAAGTCTGACTGCCAATTGACTATGTCTGGGTTGTACAAAGCGGATAATGCTGGAAAGTGAAGTTCTGCTCAGTATAGGATGTGATCTAGCTCAGTGGCAGGGGAGTGCCCATTGCCAAAATATAGATGCACCGATACAGTTTTTCAGTATCGAGTACCGATATTTATTTCAGTACTCGCTGATACCGAGTACAGATACCTGTACTTCCGCTAGCATGGAGCTGATGCCGCCCGCCTTCTTGATTGCCCAGGAAGCCGGCTCTGTGCTGTTTGGCTGGGAAGCTGTGCAGGTTCTCTGGTGGGCTGTGCAGGGTCTATGCTGGGCTATGCAGTCTCACCAGGGGCTCTGGATGGTGCAGACGGCATAGATCCACAGGAAGGAGATTTGCTGCCGGTGCTGTAAACAGGCACTGCCATTCGCAGGAAGGCTGCGGGGACCTTGCCTGCTTTAGTTTAAAAATTTTAAGCGCCAGTATGGGAGTTTAGTATCGGGGCCGATACTGGGCATTGTCACAAGAATTTGTACTCGTGAAAATGCGCAGTATTGGCACCGATTTTGATACCGGTATCTGTATTGGTGCATCCCTAGTAAGTATACCCAAAGTGTTCTGTCCTCCTCCCTGCTGAGACAAGGTGGGGGCGGAGATGAGAGGGCTGCCGCAGCTGCAGGGGAGGTGCAAGTGCCACATGAAATGGTCTGGTGGGCCGGATTCGGCTTATGGGCCTTGTGTTTGACACGTGATCTAGAGCAGGGACAGGAAACTAAAAATACCTCAAACCAGTGATTGAAGAGGAGCATATTGGCATCATTAAGGTGCACAAATACACATGAGAATTCATTCTAGTGCTAGAATAAATTAATGTTATAGCCACTAGAATTAATTTACTTCTAAATGCTTCTAAACACTATATGCACATATAAGCAAGTACTTTACATGCTGTTAAATGCATTTTTCCCACTGCATCTTTCTGCCAGTGTCTGGAAGCAAGATCAAGTTTCAGTTGGTGAGGGTGCTCTCCGCACACCTTACAGCAGTCCCGGCCAGTAAAAACAATGGTGCTTGTAGTAACTGCCACGGATGACACCGTGCAAAATACAATCTATTTAACTTATCTTGAGTGCTGGTGACCTGTCTTTCTACTTTGGAAGCAAGATCAAGCGATCCAGCAAATATATAAATATTTGTTACTGCCCATGTGAATGAGCCCCCTACTGTCACAAAGGTTTCATCTGGCAGGAAGTGAGGGGATATTTGCAGTAAAAAAAAAAAAGGTTTCTTTTACTGGGCATACAATGTAATGTTTTACAAGGGATTCATTTGGTGTTCTCTTTGGGGCATTTCATGGATAAGGTAGTTCAAATTGGAAATTCTTCCACAGCCAGTGCTCACTGTATAGGTCTGTAGGCTGCTTCTCCTACAACTGTGTATTTCCACCGTCATGTACCAGCTTGCTCAGTGAATCTTTTACACTTCCAGCAATATTCCACTTATAAGTGAAGTTCTCCGGTGTTCCATGACCTGGAATCCACATTAGCAGAATGTAGAAATAACTCCCCTAATTTTGAAGAAAAACTCTACTTTTGTTAAAACTGACCTGGCACTACAACGCAAGGTCCGCGTATACTTTTCGGGTGTAAAATGTACCTGCAAAGAGCGGAGTTAGATTTATATTTACTTTACCCCTGGTGTAATCTCACTGTCCTTCCGGGAAGATTCATGGGGAATGCAGAGAAGGCAAAATCTCACAACATCAGTCCAAGCGCCTCTTCTTGCGGGATTTCAGCTGCTCTGTATTCCCCCGGGATCTAGCCTAAAGCAATGTGACGCCATCCACGCTTTGCAGAGATAAGGCAAGTATAAATATAAATTTTTTTGATCACATGGTAAACATGGCACTGTCCCAAGTTTTTTGAGACGGGTTGCTGCCATCAATTTCAAAATTACTTTATGGTTTTTGTTAAAATGGTTATTTTTCTGAGTTTAAACATTTGAAACATTCTCTATTGTGAATAAAATATGGGTTTATGAGATTTGCAAATCTATGCATTCATTTTACGCAGCGTCCCAACTGTTTGGGAATTGGGGTCGTACGTCTTAGGGTCCCCACACACCTTACGATTATCGTACGATAATCGCGGGAAATCCCGCGATCGTACGATGATCGTAAGGTGTGTGGAAGCCGTGCGACCTCTACTACTGTAAGGTCGCACAACTTTAAACTTACGGACATGTTTGAAAACCCGCCGAGCATCGTACGATGTTCGGCGGGTTTGTGGCATGTCCGTACGATAACAGCCGCACGGGCCGGTGTGCGCAAGCTGCCCGTTCGGCATTGCGGTCATCGGAAGCCCGCCCCTCAGGGGGCGTGGCTTGCGATCATCGCAAGTACGATCTGCCTATGCAACATAGGCAGATCGTACGTTTTTTTAAGTACCTTACAACCATCGCAAGACAAAAGTCTTGCGATGGTTGTAAGGTGTGTGCCCAGCCTTAGATTCTTTCACCAGCTACCATCGATCTGTGCTCCCCCATTACCATCTTCTCAGATTCCTATGGGCCACCATCCTTTTTTTTGCCTTCACACATTGAGTGACCCTACCTGCATGCATATTGGAGTTGAATTATCTCAGCACCCTGAATCCTTTGCATCCAATAGATAAGTGAACACTGCCCACGCACATGAACTGCAGGCAGTATACATTTATTATTAGCAAACAAGTTGTTTTTTTGTTTGACAGGAGAGACATACAAAGTATTCTCTACAAAGAAAAATACCTTCTAGCACTTTAGTTGCAGACTTCAGTTCCACTTCAAGGTGTTACCAGGGGCTAAAGTTAAATTTGCACCTTACACATGCATTCAACTCGTGACTGTTCTCTTTTAAGATCTGTATTTAGCAACTCTAGGGTAGTGCTCGAGTGCTTTAAACCCTTCCCGACCGATGACAGGATTATCCCATCATGCGGTACAATGAGCGCTGGTCTGTGAAGGGATCGGGGCTCATGGAGTCCGAGGCAGACCCTCAACAGCAGATCGGGCGGTCACAGTGAGGGCTGATTGCTGTGACAGTCACACAGCCGGTAGCAGTTTACTGTGTTTTGCTAGCTGGCTGTGTGCAACAAACTGATGCAAAGCATCTCCAAACAAAGAATACTGTATTCTACTCAGAGATACTAAGGATCAAAGTCCCTGTAAATACAATTGGGAAAAAAAAACAGCTTACTGCATCAGTTTAAAAAAAAAAAAAAAAAAAAAAAAAAGTTTTTAAAATGTTCAAATAAAAATTAACAAAAAAAAAGTAAAATACATTTAATAAAAAAAAATAAGAAAATATAGTGCAGAGGAGGCTATTAAGGATAGGAGACCAACATACCACATTCTAAAATTGTATTTCTCTCCTTGTATTTTGTGACCCATTACTCCCCAAATAAACTGAAATCCCAGACATATGATATACCCTATAAATCAGGACAAAAATATAAGAATGTATTATGAAATACTGCGTTAACCACGCTAATTATAAGCACATTACCGAAACTGAAAAAAATTGTTATTTGCCCTTTCTTTGTATCTAGAATTTTTTAAAATATATTTACATGTCCCATCATCAACTTAAGCCCCAGTTTATCCTTTAAAAAAACAGTATATAATATGTGTAGGTGCAGTGAATGAGGAAGATGGAAATTATGGTTAAACACACTCCAAAAATGGTAAAATTGCTCCGATCCCCAGAAGCGAGAACATTTTCTGACGCTGTTTCACTAAGGGGTTAAAGGGTAACTCCGCTTTAGTTAATTGAACAAACCTTTAATTGCCGGTAATGATTTTAAAATATGGGCCACAAAAATTGAGTGGCGGTGTTCTGTACAGAACTGCCCTGTAAATATAATTTCCTGATCACCTAATTGTAGAACTGTTATTGCCAGCAGTTTATTAGAACACCGAGATTGGTCATGTGATTGTAGCATAGCCAGCAATTCAGGTGTGAGCTTCAGTATCACCAGCAGGTAGTACTGTGTAATATGGTTTGGTAAGATCCTAGTGTGACCCAAGGAGGGATTCATTATTTTTGTCAGCGTAGAGAATTAAAAAAACAAAACAGCTGCTTGACGTGTGCTCGCCAAATCCGATACTAGCAAGCAGGAATAAACAATGCCTGTGTGTGGGTCCATATACACTTGCAGAACAATTGAATACACAAACGATAGGCTTCAATTTTCTGGAAATCTGTACATTCCTGCATTCTAATGAGCTTGATTTCATAAGCATTGCTAAAACAAATGGTTTTAATTTGTTGCAAGTCAAAGCAGCAGTAAACAAAGTATATACGATACCAGTAAGCCGTCTCATGTATGTTTTCTCTTCTCTGGCAGCTGCAACGAATACAAAAAACAAGACCGGACCATGGCGGAGTTTAGATTTTATAACTTAAGATTCACCAGTGTGTACTGTAGATTCCCTGAGCAGTTACTCATATTTATCCTTGTAGCAGGATTTTCACTGCTGAGCTTCAATTAGACTGAAGAGTCATGAAAAGAGATCTTGCTGTCAATAAACAGACATTTTAGAAGCCTAAAGCTGCACCAGAGAAACCCAACTTGCCACACAGATTTTAGTAGTCAGGCCAAACTAATGACTAAAATGACCAGCAAGCCGCTCTGATCACTGCTTCACCCTTTCCAAGAGCTTTTAGTTCCACATTTTTGACAGGATTTTTTTTTTTTTTTAACTAAAGTACGGGTGGGTGGAGTCTATAGTTTTTCTGCACTGCCATTTTTCCAAAGATACTTTACACATTCCATCAAGTGCACAGGAAGATGTTTGACCAGGACTTTGACAAAGTAACATTGCCCCCCTTCTAGGATAATCACAGGGAGGGGAATTTATCAAAACAATGGCAACCAATCAGCTTCTCTTTCATTTTCAAACCTTAACAGAACAAACTGAAGAGAAGCTGATATGGTTGCTCTGGACAACTGCTCTAGGTTTTGATAAGTTCCCCCCAGGGTATGTTTAAAACTCTCTTACATAGTGCTCCCCCCACCCCAATGCTTGTTCCTTCATGGCAACTCCTCCCATGCGTGGACCTAGGGGCCAATCCATAGGACAAAACGTGGTCATGAAGGGTCATCACTGCTCCTGCTAGGCTAATGAGTCAGTGTATTTTTGCATGGATGTGATGGAGGAAGGAGCAGCAGGGGAGCACTGAACTAGAGTATAAGGTGGTTGGGGTGAGCTTTAAGATACCTGGTCACTTTGCATTGAATGAAGATGACAGGGTCTCAAGAAAGGGGACACACTTTAGTCTGGATTTACATCAGTACTTTAACCTGGATGTTCAGACATCCAGGTTGAACAGGTTTTAGAGGAGTAAATTTTGTTCAAAACATGATAG
>NW_017306374.1:165701-167553 GCF_000935625.1 Nanorana parkeri
TGTATACATCAGTAAAAAAAACAAAACACACATCCATATGAGGTTTTTACAAAGTTTTATTTGACCCGAATTAACATCTGCTTTACAATTAAAACTTCTGGAACTGTTTCTTGGTTCCTGCAGCTTTTGTTACTTTCAGGACATTGAATCGGACAGTTTTGCTTAGAGGACGACACTCTCCAACGGTGACAATATCCCCAATCTGAACATCCCTGTTGAGGAAAAAATAAATATAAAAGATACACTGAATGAAGGCGAGATAAAAATGTACACATTCATACTACGTTACCATGAAAATAAACATAAAAAGCATACTTTGCTACGGTCTAAAAAGTTATATGGCCAGTAGCAACCAATCTCGTGTTCTACCCTGCACTGTAAATGTAGCTGGGTACCGACTAGTTATAATTGATTTGTGTAGCCGCCATTTTTTCTAGTTTCCTGGATTTGGTATGCGGACATGCTGGGGGGGGCTTTAGCTGACATTGTGATGTGTGGGGCTTTTGGCGTGTCCCTGTGCCTTTGAGGAATGGCCTACCTGCACTTTATTTATCCTATGCTCCAAGATGGAGGCTCTCAGATTAGAGTTAGGATCACAGTACACAGAGGGGCCTTCACGAGTCAGTGTGGCTTCCACATATCTTACAGGTGTGCAACTAAAACCTGTTAGCTGGTAAGTGTGCTTGCTGGGATTTGTACAGAACACTGGCAATACTTATGACATTTTTATCAGTTAGTCCTAAATATTCAAACCCAATTCCGAAATCTAGTGGCCATCATTTAGAAGCCTAACACTCATTTTTAGACTTAAGTGCAAACTTTCTCCAAGTCAAATACCTGTGAGACACTTGAGATAAATGCGGCCATGTTTTGATTCCTGGGCAGTAATGTCAAATCATATTTAGCTTCAATGGGTGTGATACCATTGACCCCAGACTAGTATTACAGCCACGCTCAAAGTGACAGCTTCCGTCACAGGCTTCTTACAAAACTATTTTGCTGAGACCGGGAAAAATTTAGCACTGGAAGGATTGAGAAAAAAAAAAGAAAAAAACTCGCCAATCCCTGTTTAGTTCAGACACTTTCTGCCACTTCACTGATGCAGTCAAAATCTTCGGTTACAATGAAGTGGTGCAAAACACATGGAAGTACAAAGCCACTCGCTAGGTAGCAGACCGGCACTGTCTGCTCCTCTGCACGATTTAGGCAAAAAACGGGATCTTTGTTTTTGCCCATGCAACATTTCCTTTTAGTTCTCCGATTCCACCAAAAAATAGCTTCCTTCATTAAAATGGCTCTTCTCTGGTGTGTTCGCTTAAAGCGGACCTTTACACTCAAAAACAATTGCTACCAATGCATCCCTCTATGTATGATGAACAACAACATGGACATGTCAGGTATAAAATGATGCGATTATGAAATACTTTCACTGGCAGAGCCTTCAATTCCTGCCTTAAAAAGGGCAAAATGACTTCCGTTTGCCAAAGCAATGCACACTGGGATTGCCTTGTCATTGAAATGATGAAGTACCAAAAGCATTGCATTCTGGGAAAGTTACATCAGTAGAGCATTGCTGGGAAATCTCATGAGATCTCAGGGAAAATATGTGCATGTTCACATGTGCCAGAGTTTTATGAAGCAATAGATCTAGTAATCTACCCCAACAAACATAGCCACTCAGGGGTGTGGAATTCCTATCGCCCGACACCCGGGACATGCAGTTTCGGGCACGTCGTGTTTTTTTTATACTTAGCCCCGCTCCGGACAAGCAGAGCCGCCGCTCGGTTTCAAGTGATCTGATCACTTGTATGAAACGAGAGGCGGCGATTCTGTCCACACCGCCCCCCCCCCC
>NW_017306374.1:167577-169441 GCF_000935625.1 Nanorana parkeri
TGTACTGTCCAGCGCAGTCCTGCCCTATGCATTTTGAATTTCGCTCGCAAATTGCAAGCACTCATTGGTCAGCGTGGTCTGGTGACCACGCTGACCAATGAGAAGCGCTGTTTAGCACAGACCAATATAGTTTTAATTAGGGATGCACCGATACAGAGTATTTGGGCAAGTACTTGTACTTGCCCAAATGCTCGATATCTTCTCCAATACCCGACCTTCTGGTCAGAGGAAGACTTCCTCTGACCGGCAGTGCCGGAGGGGGAACATGGAGCCAGCTTCCCGTGCAATCAGGAAGCGGGTCAGCGACTAATGACCCATCTCCCAGTTTCCTGATTGGCCAGGAAGCCAGCTCCTTGCTGATTGGCTGGGAAGCGAGCTTCCCAGCCAATCAGCATCGAGCCGGCTTCCTGGCCAATCAGGTCATTACTCGCCGCCCGGTTTTCTGATTGGCCAGGAAGCTGGCTCGATGCTGATTGGCCGGGAAACCGGCTTCCAAGCCATTCACAATCAAGCCAGCCAAACATGGAGTCTGCTTCCCTGGCAGTCAGGAAGCCGGGTAGCATCTCATTACCCGCTGCCCGGCTTCCTGATTGCCGGGAAGCCTGCTCCATGCAAACGGAAGCACCGATACTCTGAGTACCGAAAGCAAAATATCGGTACTCTATACCCAAAAACCGGTATTGGTGCATCCCTAGTTTTAATTAAAACTATTTTTTTTGTATTGGGACAAGTAGATTGTTATGAAGGACAAGTAGATTTGGCCCCCGCTTTAGCCCTTGGACAAGTAGTTTTTTCAAAAATTTCCACACCCCTGTCAATCAGAAGACTGGGCAAGAAAAGAGAAATAAGGTATGCAAAGAATACAAAGCCGGTGTTCTATCAAAAGTTCCAGCTTGTCGACGTCTTCAACTGAATGCCAGTAGGAGATGTACAGCAGATGGTGCTAGTGCACATGCCCAGGAAATCCTTGAACTGCATTGCCACCGCGCAGCTATCCGCTGCTATAACCTACTACAGTTATATTTGTCCTGGGTTATATTATGTTACGGCGCCTGCATGGCCACATGATTTTCGACAACCACAATTGCCACTGCGCCTGTGCGGCTATTGGCTTCTATAACCTAGGACAGATATAATATTGTACTAGGTTATAGAATCTGATGAGCCGCTAGCCACGCAGGCGCAGTGGCAATAGTAGACAGTTTGACAAGGATTTTCTGCCCATGCGCACTAGCTCCATCTGCTGTACATCTACTTGCTGTCACAGGATGCGACGTGCCCAGTCGGAGAGCTCGACAAGTCGGAGTCAGTAAAATACACAAGCATGTCAAGTGTGAAAAGACAACTTTAAAGTGTTTAACTGGAGGCAAATTTAAAAAAAGACCCCCCATTTCTACAATCATGTATTCATTAAAAAGTGTATTTTAAAAGAACCTGCGTTTTCCTTTGCACTGTTAGAAATCTCTGCACATTGGTCACTCTGGTTTTACTGCATTTCACAGTCCTGGAAATGTAATAGAGCTTGCTCACTGCCAGAGAAAACCTTCAGTGAGCTCCAGCTTCTTCACTATTGTCCACACATGCATTTCAAGGGAAACCTGTTCCTCCTAGGGCAGGATGTGCACATCTAAAACTGCCTATATAGCCAAGTATACTGACCATTCCGCTATGCAGCTTTCACAAAAGCAATGTCAGGTAATGCATCTTCCTTAACCCCTTCATAGTTACATAGTTACATAGTATTTGAGGTTGAATAAAGACATTAGTCCATCAAGTCCAACCTATTAGGATCTCATTCTAGGAGTACCTGTACCCCTGTATATTACCTGTACCCCTGTATATTACCTGTACCCCTGTATATTAC
>NW_017306374.1:169490-178381 GCF_000935625.1 Nanorana parkeri
CGGGAAGCACGGCGGGGGTGTCCGGCCGGGGGTGCGGCCCCTTCTTCGGGACGCAGAAGAGATCTGGCGACAGGTGAGTCGCCAGGATCGCTTTTGTTGTAAAGCCGACAGTCGGCTCTACAAGTTTAAACAGAGTCCCGGCGGCAAAAGTCACCGGGAGTCTGTTTAAACAGCCCCGATGCTGGCGACGTACACTGTACGCCGTCAGTCACGAAGGGGTTAAACCAAATTGTGGCAGGTTTAGTCAAGTCACAAGTTAGACCCTGATGGGAAGCAACTGACCACCAATTGCTCACAGCAGTAGAAAAACTGTCGTTCTCACCTGAAGCAAGGGGACAGATGCACAGACATGTTCTTATGGCGTTTTTCGAAACGGTTGTACTTGCGGATGTAGTGCAAGTAGTCCCGGCGGATAACAATGGTGCGCTGCATCTTCATCTTTGTGACCACACCTGAAAGACAAGATGGATTGTTATAACTGTCCTCACGTATGCTGCACATTCAATGTTCAGGCTGGAAGGGAAACAATTCATGGCATCTTTATTTTTAATTAAAAAAAAACACAACAAAAAAAGCAATTGCAGAAGTCAGCATAGATTTCTATATTACAGGATTTATATTTCCAGTATTGCAGCTTAGCAACAGGCACAAATCTTCATATATTTCTCAATAGGTACAATGGATAGAAAATAGACTGTGTGCACGATATACCTATGCAAAACAGTAATTTCCTTGTAAAAGTAGCAGAACCATCAGCCTGTGCATAGAGCAGAGCTGAGGAAGGGACCCAGCAGACTCAACCTACTGCAGGTTGCCTGTAGAACTACAGAAGGGGGCAGATACAAGACCAGTCACCCTGCACAAAGAGCACCAGTGACCGATCTTAATTACACGAAGCGCCTGCACAGAGGCAAGGTTTCACACCGGATTATTGCACAGATCTGGAATACACAAAGGACACCAGAATAAAGAATGCACATGCATCTAGTATTTAGACGATAGCGGCTAGCTGCAATCTAGGAATTCGGCTTTAAGGAACTACAATATAGAAATGTGTAAATGAGGAGCAATGTAAAAAACTAAAATACATGTCTAGAGTTTTTCTTTCCTACTTCTGGAGTGGAGAGACGAGTACCTGTCAGGTTTTAACTGGTGTCTGCTAAGGGGTGGGGGGGTTTAGGTGAAAAGACAACAGCCAGTTCTCGAAAGATTGCCATCAGTCATCTTTGCAAGTGAAAACTACCATTTAAAATTATAATAGTTTTCAAAGTAGAAATAAAGAACATTTTACTCAGCTTGCATGTGCCACAAACACCTAATTTGGTTATCCTATTCTAGACTGGAGGATGGTATGTGAAGAATACAAGTGATGAGAGAACCACTACATGCAAAGTGAGTGCCCATTCACGTCTTTGCGTTGCTTGAACACACGTCCCATTCATGTGTCCTTCCTTGTGTTGCCCATTGATTTCAATGGTTGCTGCATGCGTGGCAAACGGAGGAGTAGATTATGCTACAGGAGGGCTGCATTTTTTTCACAACGTTTATGTGTGCTTAACAAGCGTCAGTTTGCAGGAAAACTGCATGTTTTCACCGGCCGTGTTTGTGGTGTCAATAAGTAATGGTACCACAACATGCTGTACGTTTGACACGTTCCATTTTGTGCATGTTCATGGAATGAAGATGTGAACAGGGACAGATTTGGCCCCATTTATAGTATGAATTACTATGCACTTTAATGTACTTATATATTTAGAAGGCAACCATCATTTCACTAGTAGCTTTGATTTTGTATCTTACCTGAAAGAATGCGACCACGGATGGACACGTTACCGGTGAACGGACATTTCTTGTCAATGTATGTGCCCTCAGTTGCCTAAAAGAAACAGATCATGCTGTCAAGGAATCCCAGACAGTTCATTGTTATACATTTACCAACAATGGATAGAATGCCTGAAAAGCTGGAGGAACCTCTTCATTCTTATTCTACCACGTTTAGAAAAAAAACTGACATATAAGGAGGTTCAATTAGTACTGCAAATTGCCTCAAATATTGATAAATTAACCATCATTGTTACTTTTGTATAGCAGGGGTTCTGCACTGTTCTACGGGCTCATGAACTGGTCACATTAAAGTGAATCTAAAAAGTTTGCCTATTCAACACAACCTGCTTGTCTGAACAAAATACTGGAACCAAGAACTACCACCAGGACACAAACGTGGCATTTGATCTGTGTGCAGTTAGTGCCTTTAGTCAAGCAGAAATGTTACTTTAACCCCTTCATGACTGAGGCCCTTTTTTCAATTTTTGCACCCATGTTATATTCCACATTTTAGAAATAAATGGTAATATCCATTTAAAAACACAAGTAAAATTCACGTCTAGGCACAGCAATGCTGCAATGGGAGACAATGCACTGCACATGCATGGAGATTTGAACAAGCAAGCATACTCACTTCAGTGATGCTGCAACAGGAGCATTCTAGGAACAGGACAGGGCACAGATAGCGATGAGAGCTTTTCTAGCAAAGGCTCCTGGGGGGGGGGGGTCCAAATTGGACTACAAGTATTACATTTATATTATTCCTCATTTTTAAAACCTGCAGTTGCAGTTTGTTACCTCCTGGGGCCCCTTGACCACATACTATTTCTTTAAAATATAACTTGGCCTTTAAGCTGTCTTAAGCATGATGAGATCCATAAAATAATCGCTTGTTACAGACTTGGGACTTTTGGGGTACGTCACGCGAGTGGCACCAAGTTCAATACCACTTCACCATTCTCTCCATACTGTCAATATGATCACAGTAGGGTTACACACGCATTACTTTTTTTTGCCACTATGTCCCCAACAGAGGGATTTTCACTTCCTGTCTTACACCAGGCCACTTTCAAATACAAAGTGTGTTTACATTTAAAAGAACTATGGGGTAAGTGTTTTTCCCAATAGTTCTCTTAAGGGTCACAGGAGGATATATACTAGCGTCCTCCCGTAACCCAGAGCTCAGTATATCACGGGCACCGAGAGCACCGCAGCCGGGACGGATCCCGACAATACTGTCAAGATCCACCCAGCTGGCTCTGCCTATCTAGAGGCAGAACCAGCTGTGCCCGCCCCCTCCTCGTCTGTTCCTCCAGTCAGCGCTGGCGGATCGGAGCAGGTAATTCCTGCAGGGAGCTGTGACAGTCAGCGCTCTCTGCAGGGAGATGATCGGGAAGTGAGCAATCAACGGTATGCGTTCGCTCACTTCCCAATCTATTGAGCCAACCCGTGACAGATTGTCACACGTCGGCTACAACAAACATAGTTCTCCTTTCAAAGGTTTTCTTTCAAAGGTTTTCTGTTTCATTTGCACTGTTGGTTTAGCTATACAAGATAGGTTTTTCTTTAGCTGTATTGTCATTTCAAGCCTGATGAAGGGGACACTGTGTGGCCCCCGAAAAGTTGTTTTGGCATGAAGCATCAATAAACAGACGTGTTCTTTACTTCAATATGGTGTGCAGAAATGCCCTGGTGGACCCGATGATATAGCAAAAGCTAAACGGACAGCAACTAGAAAAAGAAACCGACAGCGGCTACATGTTAAAGAACAGCATTACCTCTCTGGGGGTCTTGAATCCCAAACCAACGCTTCTGTAGTATCGAGGGAGCTTCTCTTTGCTGCTCTCCCCAAGAAGCACACGCTTCTTGTTCTGGAAGATAGTTGGCTGCTTCTGATAAGCCCTCTCTGTCTGCAGAAGCAAAGAAAAGGTGTCAGCATGCAATATTATCTGTAACTTACAGCAGCTAATCAAATCAAGATTTTGTAAAAGCTTTACCGTGAAACTGAAACAAAATGTTCCACTGCATACACATGGCAACATATCAATATGGCGATAGAAATGGTCAGCATGATTACAAGGTGACAGGAAGAGCCCAATTCCATTTCTGAGCTTAGAACTTCACGCATTTTGAGCACATTCATGCATCTTCTAGAAGAACGCTTTGTGTGCGCGCAATTTATGTGTGTTTCTAAAAATCCAATGTAAAAGGCACTTTACATAGTTTGCTATTCTTCCCCATTTGGGGGAGAACGGGGAAACTACAATCGAGATTTTCTTTTTAGGCACAAAATAAAAATGCACTACTGAGAGCCGTACCAGTGAAATTATTATATGACTCGAGGCCCTTAAAGAAATTCTATGAATCAAATGTTCACACGCAACTTTTCATCCAAAATTGATTCAATTACAAAATGTGTCAGTCCTGGGTGAAAGTTTGTGTCTCCTGTGAAAAGAAACAGCGGGTATACCTCCATCAACATGCTCGTAGTGTTGGAGGACACTACTATATTTTTCGTTCAATCTGAGTGTTCATGAAAGCGGTGTACGGCCAGCTTTAGTCTGGCAAATCAGGCAGGTCCGCATAGATAAAAAAGGCATGATAAAGGGGAAAAGAGCACAAACATGCCAGCGAGTATTAGTAATCCAATACAAGCAGAGAACAGTGCACATGTCAGAGATAACATACTCCTGTACAGAAAAAGGGGATCAGCAGTGGACTTAAGTAAGGGCATAGCAGAGGGATCAGTGCTCCTATAGAGGCAGAGGACAAGAGTAAACACATATGGCCTGTGGGGGGTGACCAGGGCTCTCGCACAGAGACATGGCGGGTGGGGGTGACCAGGACTCTCTCGCACAGAGACATGGCAGAGGGGGGTGACCAGGGCTCTCACTTACAGAGACATGGCAGAGGGGGGTGATCAGGGCTCTCACTTACAGAGACATGGCAGAGGGGGGTGATCAGGGCTCTCACTTACAGAGACATGGCAGAGGGGGGTGATCAGGGCTCTCACTTACAGAGACATGGCAGAGGGGGGTGATCAGGGCTCTCACTTACAGAGACATGGCAGAGGGGGGTGATCAGGGCTCTCACTTACAGAGACATGGCAGAGGGGGGTGATCAGGGCTCTCACTTACAGAGACATGGCAGAGGGGGGTGATCAGGGCTCTCACTTACAGAGACATGGCAGAGGGGGGTGATCAGGGCTCTCACTTACAGAGACATGGCAGAGGGGGGTGATCAGGGCTCTCACTTACAGAGACATGGCAGAGGGGGGTGATCAGGGCTCTCACTTACAGAGACATGGCAGAGGGGGGTGATCAGGGCTCTCACTTACAGAGACATGGCAGAGGGGGGTGATCAGGGCTCTCACTTACAGAGACATGGCAGAGGGGGGTGATCAGGGCTCTCACTTACAGAGACATGGCAGAGGGGGGTGATCAGGGCTCTCACTTACAGAGACATGGCAGAGGGGGGTGATCAGGGCTCTCACTTACAGAGACATGGCAGAGGGGGGTGATCAGGGCTCTCACTTACAGAGACATGGCAGAGGGGGGTGATCAGGGCTCTCACTTACAGAGACATGGCAGAGGGGGGTGATCAGGGCTCTCACTTACAGAGACATGGCAGAGGGGGGTGATCAGGGCTCTCACTTACAGAGACATGGCAGAGGGGGGTGATCAGGGCTCTCACTTACAGAGACATGGCAGAGGGGGGTGATCAGGGCTCTCACTTACAGAGACATGGCAGAGGGGGGTGATCAGGGCTCTCACTTACAGAGACATGGCAGAGGGGGGTGATCAGGGCTCTCACTTACAGAGACATGGCAGAGGGGGGTGATCAGGGCTCTCACTTACAGAGACATGGCAGAGGGGGGTGATCAGGGCTCTCACTTACAGAGACATGGCAGAGGGGGGTGATCAGGGCTCTCACTTACAGAGACATGGCAGAGGGGGGTGATCAGGGCTCTCACTTACAGAGACATGGCAGAGGGGGGTGACCAGGGCTCTCGCACAGAGACATGGCAGAGGGGGGTGACCAGGGCTCTCGCACAGAGACATGGCAGAGGGGGGTGACCAGGGCTCTCGCACAGAGACATGGCAGAGGTGGCGTGATCAGGGCTTTTATAGACAGGATAGCTGCCCATGTGAGCAGTGTCACGGTAAAGGCAGGGCCCTAGTCGGAGAGAGAGCAGCACACACTTCAGGCCTCATCTCAGGCCTCCACGCGGCTCCAGATTCCGCCCTCTTTCTCCGCGCACAGCGCTCATGCTGGCCCCGCAAAGAGACCGGACCTCTCCTCAGCACCCAGCAGAATGCCTCTTCAGCTCCCGGCCTCGCCGCCCCTCTCCAATAGTGATTCTATCTAGCGAGCGTCCAGAGCCCTCACCTGAATATCCGCCATCTTGGCCTGCCGGGTGAAAAAGAGACCAGAGCACGGCCACGGGGTTTCCTAAGGAAGTTCAGGGGGCGGACGTGACGTCGCAGGCTGGGTGTCAGAGATCCTCGCGCCTGAGAGGGCGGGGCGGTAGTATGCAAATGATTCTACAATTTCTTCCGGGACAGCGGGACAGCTTGTCTCAGTTAGAGAACGCGGCTGCCTGTCACATGTTCTAGGTTAGCCAATGGCGGAGCGGCGCTGTGGTGCGAACTTGGCAAAGCTGATGGATATGTTGAGAGGGCGCAGAACGTGACTGGAAGAAGATATTTTTTTTACAGCGTATGTATATCCCAAACCTTATTTTTAGGTTTGGATAGATTGGGGCACAATGAGAACTCCTGCCAGGTTATATTGCCATTGCAGGCTTTATTGGAGAATTTCCTGTCTGGTAAGGTGGTTGTCTCTGGGACAGGAAGTGAGGGGAAATCTGCAACAGCAACATAGACTGAAGTAAAAGGAATACTAGAGCATCTGTCAGCTTTTTGTTGTCTGTTTGCAAAATTTCCCTCGCTTCCTCAGACATCCCAACTTGCAAAAACTAATTTAGCTTGCTGTCAATCAGCAGAGGAGGACCTGAAGGCAATCTTTGGGTCCATCTCTACTGATTGACAACAGCAGTGGGTGGGTGCAATAGCCAGCCTGCTACTGGCTATTGCAATTTGAAATGTCCAATAGCAGCCTAGCTATTCATTCCCCTGCTTGCTTTTTTTTTTTTTTATGCTGACGTCGACCGCTCTCAGAATAATAAAAAAAAGATAGCAGGGGAATCAGCAGAGGATCCAGGAAAGATTTACTCCTTTCCAGATAACATTTTTCTCTCGCTTGCGTCAGGGAACCCCTATTGTTTAACGGGAAACCCCCGGAACGTCCGGGAGAGTTGGGATGTCTGCTCACTATCTGTTAAAAGTATGGTTAGAGAGTTGGAAGTCGGGAAATCTTACTAAATGAAGCCACTGACACCAGTAAGAGCCCGGAGATGCCAGCGGGCACAGGTTATGGTGGAAATTGGGGGGAATTTATAAGTCTGCAGCAGTTGCCTGTAGTAACCAATCAGCTTCTCCTTTCAGTTTGTTAAAGAGGAACTTTACCCATATCTTTGAAATGCCGACAAACACACCTTTAGAAATGTTTAGTAATGACAACCTACAAACATATGCGTCTAGATAATTGCCGACTTTGTATTCTTTACATACCTTATTTCTCTTTACCTCACCAGTCTCGTCACAGTGGCCATTTTTACTAAGGGAAGATTAATATATCTCACTTCACTTCCTGGAACTCTGGCACATGCTATTAGACATGTGACTAAGGCGTGACCGGGACATGTGACCATGCACATCATCCCAAGGGAGGAAAATGCCTTTCCCTGAGATCCTGTGAGATTACAGAGAGTTCCCAGCAATGCTCTGCTGATGTAACCTTCCCGTGATGCAACGCTTGGGCACAATTACATCATTTGTGCCAAAGTGGACCAGGGAGTTGGAAAAACAATAATTGGAAGGAAAAGCAAAATATGTTTGTTAACTAATGAATGTAAAATGATTTTATATCAGCATGTAGAGCTAATATAGCAACATGGTGCTGAATGGTTTGCAGCATGGAGGTTGTGGGCTCAGTTCTACAAGAGACCCCATCTACATGGAATCCATATGTATACACAGTCAGCATGACCAAACTATAGCCTTGCAATTTATGTTAAAATTTTTGGGGGACAGATAGAGCTTTCTTTTGGAGGTATATAATCACCACTGGGGGGTGATACTATTCATAGTAGAAGGAATAATGCCCCATCATTGGTATCAGTGGAAGACATAAGTTCCCCATCGGGTCCGCTCTGCTGCTGATTGGCAGTGGGGAGGTGCCATAACCAGTAGCAACCTGGCTATGCACCTGCCTGCTTTCATTCTGCAGTAGACATGATAGGGAACTCCCCATCAGGCTCCACCCACTCAATGTCACTGAAAGTGGACGGCACTAAAAGCCGACAGCATCCTTAACAACCACTGAAGCTAACAGTGGGCGGAGCCTGCTGGGGAATTCTGAGAACTGGGTTCCCCATCAGTTCCGCTCTGCTGACACTTAAATGAAAAAAGGGGGGGTGCTATCATCATTACCCAGATATGGCCGTATTTAGGTAATGATGTGCGCCAGCTGCCCATTCAGCTGCTGGCTGGGGAATCTGAATGGCTCCGGGATGGCAGAATTGAATGGCTCCGGGATGGCAGAATTGATTGCTAGGACTCTGGCGGCCAGGTGTCCTAGCAACCAATGAATGTGAGGCTGTCAGATTAATGTTTAGTTAAAGGCCCGTACTGTCAGAAAAGTCTTGATAAGGATTTATTGAATTCCCCTGTTTCGGTAACCATGCAGGATAACATGACATTGTCTTTGCAAAGGGGCCCCATGACCCAATTATGATCAGTGCCCCCCCATTGGTCCTGACTCTGTTGCAGCTAGCAACAATACCCATCACTTCTGGGTATGAGGGAGCATGTGACCTCATCCCCTGTGATGGTACTCAGGTCTAGCATTTACTTACTAGGCTAGAGGCACTGTCTTGGGGAGTTGCATCATTCCCCCCCCCCCCCCCCCCCCCCCCCGCACGCCGGCAGCGCATCTTTCACACC
>NW_017306374.1:178424-189562 GCF_000935625.1 Nanorana parkeri
CCCCGGTCCTCGACGCCATTGATTCTAGCATGGGCAGCACTACTGAAGGAAGGAGTGGCTAAAGGATGGCTGGCAAGGTAAGTATAGGTGGGTCGGAAGGGTCCCTTTGCAGACTGTCATTGTGCCCTGCACGGGAAAGTATGACAGTATCTCTTTAAAATAAAAGCTGCCTGTTTTGAAAAGGTAATGTCAGGACTCCGGATTGTGACTGATCAGTCCTAGGTTTCCTTATTGCTGAACGGGAGATGTTTAGTCTAATTGTCACCCCGAGGTATAGGATCTTGGCTGGATCATATATCATTATTGCCCAGAACCTCTCAGTTAAGCACGTACACAGCACAGATGGAATTGTCTACAAGTCACATGGGGTTAGTGTAGGTAAAGGAAGAGGCCTCCGGCAGTACAGAAGAGGAGAAAAAGGGAAAACATATTTTATACTAATTGATCAACTTTAAATTCCGTTGCCAAAGTATCTCAAAATAAAGGTGAAACCTTGTCATGACATCATACTTTGTTGTTCTGTAATATTTGCTAAGGAATCTTACACGGAAAGACTGAAGGGATTTTAATTAAGTGCAATCCTTTCTCCAGCTTATACATGACAGGAATCTCATTGAAGTGTTTAAAGGAGAACTATGAGGTGAGTGATTTCCACTCATCCTCATAGTTAGAGCCAACGTGTGACAAAGAAGCTGTCACAGGTCGGCTCTATTGATCAGGAAGTGAGCAGAAACCGATCTGCTCACTTCCCCGATCGTCTCCCTGCAGTGAGCGGTGACTGGGGAGGGGCGGGCACAGCTGGCTCTGCCTCTAGATAGGCAGAGCTCGCTGTCACTCACACAGCTGGGTGGATCTTGACAGTATTGTCTGGATCAGTCCTGGCTGTGGCGCTCTCAGTATATCGCAGGCAATAGCTTGCAAGCAGTAGATACATGCTAAAAAACCCCAAGGGTTTTATTATGCATTGAAGGACAAGTTCGCTTTTAGTTTAAGATCACTCTTTACCTTCCTCCATGTTCCAGTGTTTTTTCACTGTGTGGTTCTACCCAGCACTGCACAACCTTTCTTCCAAAAACACTTCCGCCAGCGCCTGTTCTATGTGTGCCAAAGCCCCATTCATTCTTACAGATGAGCTGTATGCCAACTGTTCTGCATTTCATATCACTGGAATGGGGAGGAAGGTAAGCAATTAACACTTTTGTCACGGCAGGGGCGTGCAGAGATTTATTAAAGGGCATGTTCAAAAAAATGAGCAGTACTCAGTGGCACAAGTAGCCAATAAAGGAAATATACTCAGTGGCACAAGTAGCCAATAAAGGAAATAATAAGACAAAATATCATCCAATGTGTATAAAGCTGTTTAAGGAGAATGTACTGTGTTTCCTCTTTCGAAGAATACACAAAAAATAAAAATTTTCCCTTTTATGTTGTGAAAAACTTTAACTTCTATGTTATGTTTTTTTTCAGTTTTGTAAAAACAACATGGAGTCCAGTGAATGGCCTTTTCTTCCCATCCTGATAGTTTCTGCAGACATTCCATCGGCCTCTGTATGTTCGGAGAGAATTAGGATCAAACCACATGAACATTTTCATAGTGTTTCCTCCTGTCACTGTGCTGCTACTGGTTAAATTGTAAGTCGCGAAGTCAGCACTTTGTGTCTGTAAAGCAGTCTGTTTCCATTGCAGAGTCATAATGAGTTTTTCAGACATCCATTTAGGAAAGGGCCTCACATAATTATATTTACGGCAGAATTTAAAAACCACGCGTATTTGCCTGTTCACAATGGAATAACAGCATTCAGCCGGGTAAACCTTACATAATTATCCGTAACAGCTACTACATAAAACCAGGGGCTTATTTACCGCGAAGCAAACTAGGCGTTTGCCTAGGGCGGCACCCTCCGTCGGGGCGGCTGCTCCGCTGGTGCCGCGGTACGCAAACGCCTAGCAATGAGGTCAATGCACCGCCACGCCCCCTCCTGCCCCACAACAAAGTGAGCTGACTGCAATACAATCCGGAATGCACTGTGTCTGCTGTGAACGGACCCTCAGTAACATTGAGGTCAGTGCACCGCTACGCCCCACGACAAAGTGAGCCGCCCGCAATACGATCCAGTGCGTTCCAGTCGGAATCGGGCCGGAAAGCACTGTGTCTGGTGTGAACGGGCCCTCAAGCTCACCATACACCAGTAAAATTTTGTTCAAAAAAATTTGTTTTGGGAATGTTCATTCGATTTTTTTAATAGTTAATGGGGTGAAATTATTGACTGACTTCAACCATAATGATGAAAAAAATTGAAGGATCAAGATGGAACGAATGAAATCCTAACAGAGAATGTGGTGTTCGTTTGGGGAACTCCATTCATTCCAAAATACATTTTAAAACCAAATGAAATTTGAATTTTGAATGACGTTTGTGAAATCTGTGACGGCATTATGACATCATCCTTCTAATGAGATTTTTCGCATGAAAGTCTGTCTGAAAATCTACCAGCGTATGGCCAGCTTTACTATCAGACTGTGTAGTCCCTGTATAGCAGAGCTCAGGCTGGGAGAGGGAGAAGCATCACAATGAGCTAATCAGTTGTACTTTATTGTTCATGTCGGGTGATGTAGTGATGAACTCATCAGTCTGCTGCCTTTCCTTTTTCCTGTTCATTCACAGGCTGAGGGAGGGACAAGATCTTAAGCTTTACCTAACCAGAGAAAAATCAGGTTAGCTCCCCTGCTAGACAGGTCTGTGCTGTGTGGCAGAGCTATCTAAATCATAGGACAGAATGGACATAAATACAAATTATTTGGCAGGTAAAACCTTTTTTTATAGGTTAAGATGACTTGTGCGGGGAGGGGAGAAGAAAATGAGCTTGTTGCATGTAGCATTGAGTTGCCATAGCTTTTTACTAGCATTCGTAAGGGATGGGGCATGATACCCCATAGGGACGCAGTGTTAACATTGCCTATTCTGTCAACGCTAGACTAGAAGACCACTTGTGCTGAGTGGGCAACCATAGGAGATGCATGAGAAGTGAGGCCCCCAGCACCAATCAGTTGTAGAAGTAAATGTCTTCTTGGACTCGATATCACTGTTCGGCCCAAGCGGAAGACCAGTATAGTTCTCCAAGCATCTGTAGATCATTATCCTGCTTTTTAATCTTGGAAATAGATGCGTTTAACTGGAGTGGTGACCACCCACTACGAAGTCTTTATTTGTGCCATTAAAGTTGCATTTTTTTAGGTCTGTTCTATTGATCCAGCCTGTAGTTAAAGAGAACCAGTCACAGTGTATCCAAGGATCTGAGTATTTGATCTTAAATGTATTATTACTCTGCAGGCGGGCTTAGGAAAGATTACCTTCTCCACTTTATTGTGCTTTAATTTCTCTGAGCCTGTCACTTTAGGTTGAGTGTCATGGTACAGATGTCACCCTGCTACACGCTGCAATATTTCTTCACAACAATGTGTTCCAGAACCTTACAGTGCATACATTAGAAAAACCACAGCCCCTTAGTAGTTTCCATCTCCCTTAAAGTTGAAGAAAACACATTCCCCTCCATGAGAACTGTTTACATTGCGAGGTCTTTAGTAGACTTTGTTGCACAGTCTTACCTTTCTCTACTCTGAACAAACTGATTTGTCTTAATATGTCTTAATGTCTTTTCTCAAACTAACAGAGGGGTGGAAGGATCTGCCTTCATTATCATCACCTGAGCAATCATAGTTTTGCTTCATTGAGTCCCTTCTGTATCACTTTAGCTGTTAAGCCTTAGCCCTCATTCACACGAGAAACGGGCGGCACGTACAGATCTGTGCTGAGTGCGCAGCCATATCGGGCTGCTCTCAGGAAGGACAGGTGCTGCGTGTGATTTAGTACACAGCCCCTGTCCTTCTCTATGGGAATATGCGGCCGTACACCGCCCTACGCTCACCCGATTTGCACGTCCGTACGGGTGTCCCTGCTCGGACGTAGACACGATCCATCCTGTCAGCGTACGAGAACAGACACCCGCAAAGACGTGCAGGTCGGGTGAGCGTAGGGCGGTGTATGGCTTAGAGAAGGACAGGCTGCTGTGTGTAATCACACACAGCACCTGTCCTTCCCCGGAGCGGCCCAATAGGGCCATGCACGCAGCACGGATTTGTACGGGCCGGCCGCTTCTGTGAATAAGGCCTTAGAAGATATTTTTAGAAAAAAAAATGCCTATTGCAATAGATTTCTGGGAAATTCTGGCACTTCTGGGAAACGCAGTGAATTGCCGAAGAATGAAAAAGGATTTCTGGGGATGTTCTATACACAAATGATAAATATAATGTCCCCAGTTTTCAAACATTATAAGAAGCTAGGAACACTACATTTTCAGTGTTAATTACTTAAAGTAGTACTAAACTCTAATTTTTTTCCTCAATAATTAATCCAGATCATATATATATATACATTGCCCAGCAAAAGTATTTCTTTAAAATTATGCCTAAGCACTTAGTCATCAGCTTTACAAACAGCTCCAACACTATCAGCTCAGCTTCCCTGAACTTCCTGTCCAGTACAAGCTCACAAGGGACAGAGCAGACTCCAGCAGCCGTCCATCTACTAGCTTGGAGGAGTGATGAGGGAAGAACAGGGAGCTGGGGAGCGGCTTGCCCTGCTGTGCCTGTGTGTTTGTGGAGACACATGCAGCTTTCTTGCACACGCAAGGGTGGCCTTAAGTCTAGAGGAGGCCTCTGCTGTTGTCAGGGGGGGGGGACCAGGGTAGCTGCTGGAGGTGCCTGTAACATAGTGGACCTCGGAAACAAGTCTGGTGTCCCTCCTGCTGAGGATGTGTGCCAATCCCTGCTCATCTGCTACTCAAATATCTATTCACTATGCTACAAACGGATCCACACTGAGTTACCTAAAGGGACTGGTGAGTCTGTCTGTTACAGTCTGGATGTCTAGGATCTCTAAATCATCTCTCCCCAGTGTGAATATGTTTAATAAAAGTTCTTCAGCATTATACTTCTGGCTTGGATATCAGCTTTGTGGGCACTAGAAGAGGGCAGTTAGATACAGTTGTGTCACAAGGGGGGTGTGGCCCGCACCCCGGTGACACCATTGGAGGGGGTGACACCAAAATGACTGACAGTCATTTTGGTGTCACCTCCTCTAAAAAATTGGACACTCGGTCATGGACCAAGAGCCCGACAGTGTCAGGAGAGAGGAGGGGACCCGGCGGCATACCTCATCGCGCCGGGTGAACGTCCCCTCCTCTCTCTGCCGGTGTCCATCACTAAGATGGCCGCCGGCAGGCGTCAATTAGATGATCGTGCATGCGCGATGATGTCACGCGCATGCACGATGACGTCACGGCGGGGGTGTCACCCGGTCTCTGCTCCGGGTGACACCCGGCCTCTGGGCGCCCCTGGTTAGATGCTAATGGGGCAGCTGAAGACCAAAACCCCTAGACCAACTAGTGATGACCTGGGTTTTTCTGGCGGCTCCTTCAGGGGGTGAGCGCTACATCAACATTTCCAAATAACAGAAAGTCAAGTTCTTTTATTGTCCTTTTAAAAAGCTTTGACTTCTTTTTGTACCTTTTAATTTGTACCAACTGCTCGATTCTTATCTGTATGTAGAGCTGAGCATACTGCCTTAATGAGGGAGTAAACTTTAAACACAGCATATAAACCTTAACTGCTAGGTGAATTTCTCTGTAACCCATCGAAGCAGCCGGGTTATTGAGTGGGATCAATGGATTTCATCAGATAAGGCTCTGCGTAAATCAGTTCAACTGAAATCAAGCCAAGCTTTAAAATAAACCAAATGATACTTTAACTGTTATTAGTATCAGCTCTTCATAGAGTACTCAGCCTGTGTTTAGGATAGGGGCCTCTTGGATTTTGGCATCCCCTTCAGGAAGCATGAGCTGGAATTTATGTTTTTCAGATGTGATGGGAATGCTGTGTATGAAAATCTAGGATAGTGATAAAGGATGAGGACCTTGTTGCAATGTAAATATGAAGGCTGCCATTTCTGACTTGTATAGAAAGTTAAAGGCTCTTGGGCTATCATCCTTGCTTCATCATCAGGGCTTGAAAAATGATAGAGTGTCTCACCAGTCAGCATGACCGGCTATAGCCTTGCAATTCATGTTAACATTTTTTGGGGGCACATAGAGCTTTCTTTTGGAGGTGTATAATCACCACTGGGAGTTTTTTAATTTTTTTACTATATAATGAAAAAAGTACCGTAAATTTCGGGGAAAAAAAAGTTTCCCCTACTTCATGTTATAAAACATTTATTCTTACCCATATTTTTGGTAAAATATAAAAGACGGGGTCACGTTGGGTAAATAGACACCAAACATGTCCAGCTTTAAAATTGCACGCGCCCGCAAAAAACGACCACACCCAAAATTGACCATCGGCGATGCTTTAACCGCTATATTGCTCATCAGTTTAGTGATCAGTGATTGATGGCCCTATAAATATTGCTCACACTCCGAGGTTCGTGGTGATATGCAACATGGGAGGCGTAATGGGCGCAATCATCGTTTTCGCACGTAGGCGCACCCGATGCATGTGTATGTGGGTGGAGGGGGAATTAAAACATTTTTAGTGTTTTTTATTTTTTTATGATTCTTTAATGTTTTTAACGACTTGAAGCCTAAAGACCTCTCTAGAGACGCCTAATCGCTTGAATGTAAAGCTCTCGGCCAGCCTGGGAAGCCACTCGTCCGGCTCCGGTGTCCTCTCGTCACGCGGACGAGAGGATGAGTGGATTTTTCAAGCCATGTTCCTCATATATTAAATCAGTTGACTTCCTAGAAGTAAGTTGGTCAAAGATCCCACCTTTACTGACCGCGTGCTTGTTCTGGGTAAATGACTTGGTAGTAAAGCAAGGAGGAGGATGTCGGTCCCACGGCCTCTACCTTCAAAAACAATTCAGTGGTGACAGCTCCTGCTGGTTTTCTGATTTATAAAAGTAGGCGGGGTTGGGTTTACTTTTCTAGGGAAAAGTGACACAGAGCTTTGATCCGGTAAAACAAAGTCTCTTGTGGGAGGGCTGCTTTGTAGCAGTAGCAAAACCTATAAAAAGAACTTTCCATCAAAAAGGATTTACTTCTAACCCATCCATATGAAATACTGCAATGCCAATGTAATTTCTGAAAGAAAAACAAACTTCTATGAACAAGCTGCTGTACATGTGGAGTAATTTAACCACTTGAAGCCTAAAGACTTCCCCCACCACATGGACAAAGCATAGGTTTACTTCAACCCAGAACTGTTTTTATTTCAGAGATGTGTTGGCTCCACATCTTATAACTTAGGGCTTGTTCACACCAAATGCACACCAGATCTGCATGAGTTTCTGCACACGCAGTGCAGTGGGTTGGGCCGCGATTTTGCCGTATTTTTGATGCGTTCCGGGCCGCTTTTGGTAAAAAATAAAACAATTCAGTTTAAAATTGGCTTTCAGTGCGTTCCAGGGCTTTTGCATGCATTTTTGATGCGTTTGCATGCGTTCCAGAGCAGGTCAAGTAGGGCTTGATGCAGTTTTTTTACATGCTCTGGAACTGAACGCTGCGGTGTGAACTAGAGCCCAAAATACCATTGGAATAAATTGGGCGCAGTTATGATCCGGTCTGTAACTGCTCTGCTCTGCTCCTGGAACGGGCTTGGTGTGAACAAGGCCTTAGATGTTATAGTTGGTCCTAACATAGGACAGGAAGGGCATTCGTTTGGTGCATATTTTGATATTTATAGCAAATATATTTATATATATTTTAGTTTATGGAAAGAAATGTGGCGACTTTTTTCTTAAACAACTTTTACATAATGTACCCTAAAACATAATCAGCAAAGCCTTCTGACAAAAGGGATTTGTGATTTCTTTTTGCCCCTATTCACGTAAAAAAAGGAACCTGTTTGTGTACATTTTTAGTAACATCAAAACAACAAGTCGGGGTTTACATGTACACATATCAGTATGATAAGAACATTTGCCACAGAGAGTGCCTTTGCTTTCTGGTGAGGCATTCCCCAGCACGCCAAAGCCCGGCCCATATCCCGCCAAAGCCCAGCCCATATCCCGCCAAAGCCCTGCCCCATCCCGACGAAGCCCCGGCTAGTGTGAAGGAGGGAGGAGACAGGGAGGAGCCTCCCTGTCCCTCACTTGCTCGTCACTGCTGAGGCATTGAGATCGATGGCCTCATTGCTTTTTTTTTTCTTTTTGATTGGACAGCTTGAAGCATTGGACAGCATTGGTCCAAACCATCCACAGAGTTCACGCCTCTATCACAGAGTAGAGGCTGTGGCAGCTCTTGCCTCACTAAGTTAGGTTACACAAGCATTGGGGAAGAAAGCTGCTGTGTAACCTAACTATCTGTCAAAAGCCGGATGCAGCACTGCCTGTAAATAACAGGCAGCGCTTCGTCCATGACAGGTTACACAGAGGGGAGGATTTCTCTGATATGTAACCTGATAGAAGCCGATCTGAATGGAGAAAAAGCTGTCATCTTCAGACTTAAAGCTGACAGCTTTTTCCTCCATAATACTAGGTGAGGCTCTGCCTCCCCTGACCGCACGTCCCTGATGTATATGTGAGTTGTTTGATGATCATGCAGTGAACACATATGCCATTCAGATCATCCAATGTCTTTGGGTGGTTTATAAAATGAACATTTTCATCTATCTATCTATCTATCTATCTATCTATCTATCTATCTTTAATGGTTCTGAATTTGGTCAGAGAAGACCTGATTCAGCTCCTCCCCTATCCCATACACCTCAGAGGTAATACATCACTTGTAATGCTGATCTGTTGCTGACAATTGGCAGCAAGTAGTAGATCACTATTGCATTGTTCCGCTGCTGCGTCGGGGGGGAGGGCTGAGCTAGATCAGCTCTGCCCCGGCTAAACATGGATTCTGGTCTCACAGAAAGGGCTATTCACTAAGCTGCCGAAGGCAGCAGAGTGAATAAATGGTCCGAAGTGAAGGGAGCTGAACGCCGTTTGGCCATTCTTTTGAGCCGTGTACGAAGTGAAGAACACGTTCGCCTCAGCCGATCCAACTATTCTCATAGGGGCTGAACAGCGGTGAGTGAATAGCACAAGCGAAGCAGCATTTGGATTGGTTAATCTGCTCGCTACTTCTGTCATGGCTGGCTCCGCCCATTTGTTGTCATGCAATGACAGGCCACTGTCCTCAGGTCATTTGAGGACAGTGGCCTGTCATTGCATGACAACAAATGGGTGGAACCATTTGTTGTAATTCAATCATCTGTCAAAATTTCATTCTGCGGCGAGAGTTCGTCATGTAAGGTCGGGTCTGCAGCCGTTGGGTTTTTCTTATTTCAATGAATCAACGCAGTGGTGAACATTGCTGATTGACGTGATTGACCCTGGATTTCCCCGTTGGATCAATTTTTTTTCATTGTTTTGGGGTTTTTTTAATTAAAGGAATAGTCAAAAACTTTTGTGATTTTTTTTTTTTTTTTATTTTTTTTTTTGCAATTAAAGTATTGTTCTAAAAGTCTGGTCTTTATTTACATTTTGATTTAACCCTTTAGTAAATTTGTAGGGGTAAAAGTACCCTTTACTCAAGGGGGGACAGCATGTGGATGCCATCTTTATGAAAGGGGCTACCCCGGTGCAAATAAACCCTCCTGCCCGCAGACCCCCACAACCACTGGGTCAGGTTTGTGGGAAAAAGGCCCTTGTCCCCATCAGCATGGGGGACAAGGTGCTTTTCTAGGTGGAAATGTGGCCTGGTATGGCAGAGAGGGGGATGCATTCTCGTCCCCCCTGTTTCTCGCCCTGCTGGGCCAGTGCTGATTAAGGGTCTGGTTTAGAATTTTAGGGGACCCCACATTTTTTTCCCCTTTGTATGGTTTGGAAGGGGGACCCCGTGCTGTTTTTTCTTTTTACTATTTGTTTACATTTTGCGGGGAGAGCGGTCTGCTTCGTTTTCTCATTGTACTGTGAATAGACACCAATCCAGAGGAGAGGTTCTCCATGTGTCTGCTCGTCATCCTGACTAACCCCTGGTTCCCCACACTCCAATGCCTAAAACGTCTTATGATTCTGTAGTGCTACACAGTAAAAGCCTGATTGGTTCACCCACAACCCATAGGGTAACCCTCATTTCTGGGAAGTTATTGTATAGGATTATGGAAGGTTTATTTAATAATACATTCTCAGAAATAACTTGCACTTTGGGATAAAGACACTTAGATCAGAATTTATAAGAATCAATTGTAACTGCTTCAGAGTGGGGTTATGCTTAAGGAATATTGCATTTTTTTACGGTATGCCAATGCCATCTAGTGGCTGTTTCTTTATGCAGTAATGGGTAAAAATGCAGAATTTCATAAATGCATTGAAACCAGACTAAGGGGCCAACTTCTAAAGCAACAGTATGGCTTTTTCATGGCCGTACTATTGCTTAAACCCCCCACCCCCAACAAATTAGCACATTTATAAAACACAACGGTGTGCTTTACAAAGGTACTAGCCCTTTACTTTCTTCAGGACTTCTAAATAAGTTGAGCCCCATTTATTTTCATTATTTGGAGGACTATGTCCGGTCAAATGACCTGTCAAAGTCATGTGAATGGCATCTCTTATGACAGTGTTTTTTTCAGTGCTATGCAGAAAACACTCTGTAGCACAAGCTCTACATCATTTTGTGTTACTCGTACAATACAGCCGTACAGAAGCTACTTGTATATAGTAGTATTTGGATTTGCTTGTTGATCTCACCCATGACCCCTAACTTAGCTACTACATCAGCTTTTTTCACGTGTTTTTTTAAAAAAATCTATGATTTCAGATTTTCAGAATCCTCGCCGACTCCAATGGCACTTGCAGTATCCCTACCTGGACTCCTAATAGTACTTGCAGAATTCCTGCCTGGACTCCTAATGGTACTTGCAGAATCCCTGCCTGGACTTTCAGAGTTCCCATAAATTATGTTGGGTATGTCTTCTGACCAAAGAGATATTTAAAGGAGAATAATGAGGTGTGTGCCTCATAATCTGAGCCGACCTGTGACAATGAAACCGAGCCGTGACTGGATTCCCCCCTCCCCTGTCCGATCCTCCAGCGCTGATTGGCGGAACGGACGGGGGGGGGGGCGGGTACAGCTCGCGCTGCCCCTAGACAG